>NC_057813.1:363499162-363554162 GCF_018294505.1 Triticum aestivum
CTAGTCCATCCACCCATGGAAACCCCCTCTTCCACTGATCCACCCACCCACCCACGCCCACCCATGGATGGATGGATGGATGGGGCGCACCAGTTCTGGCGATGGCGGCGCCGGATCCGCACCCACCTGTGCGATGGAGGTCGGCCGCATCGGGATCCACCTGCGCAATGGAGGCGGGCCGGATTGGTGTGGCGCGACACACCACACCACACCGGAGCTTGCTGCTACGGTGGTCGTTGACAATGGCGCATCTCCGGCGGGACCTAGACACCCAAGGTACGTATGCCGTTCTTGCCAACTCTTCCATCTCCTCATATGTGTGGCTTGCGTGCTGCAGATCCAACCCCCCATCTTTCCTTCCTTGTGTTCACGGAATGGCAATGGCAAGGGGATGACCGATGTGTGTGGTGGACTAGGAGATGGGGAACCATCTCGCCCTCCTTCTTCACGTCACCTCCCTTTGATTTCCCTTGGACACTTGGAGAGAGAAGGAAGATGGCGGACGAGGGGATGGCCAACTGCATCGACATTATCCTGCCGCCGCTCGGGGTCTTCTTCAAGTTCGCCTGCGGGGTGAGTTGCCCGAGCATTGTCCCGGTCCTATGCTAGCTGCATGTTTAAACTTCATAGTAGGTTCTCTCCTGAGCGTCATTCCGTCGAGAGTTGGGTTAACTGACTGCTGGTGCTGAACGTGCTTTTGCAGATCGAGTTTTGAATCTGCTCTCAAGTAGAATTGGTCTTGGACATGCTTTTGCCCGAGCTTTTGTTGAATCTGCAGGCCAATATGCCTAAGAAGTATCTACCATTACTGGGAGTAACAATTGCACTCCACAGGTTCATTTCCTTAGCGTATAACTTACTAATTCCCTGATATGGCAATTTCACGCATACCTGAAATTCTTACATTTCTGTCCCACAGTTCAAGGACATTCTGTGGAATGAAGGAAGTTAAAGAAGTCGTAGTGGTGTGTGATCCATCGTACGAAAATGTATTTGAAGGTTCTCTAGACTCATCCTATACTCATTGCCTTTACTTTGAATCGCGATGAACATGCCTTGTTGTTCTCTGAATCTCTGATGATTGCTGGCAGTAGTTGCTTGAAAAAAGCTTAGCTGTAGTTTGGGGTACGTGTTGTGGATGCAGTCCAACTACGGGTCAGCATGCACTCCGCCTGCTCCTTTGCCTAGTGGATAGATAGATAGATATAGTGAATTTCAGATTCACTCAGTTTAATCCATTCTTGCCCCTGACTTTGCTTTGTTGTCCTATCCTATCCTGTCCTGCAGGTACAAGAGATTGGAGGTCCTCGCCGCCTTCACCAATGACGTAAGCGTCGCAACCTGCCCCGCCTCTTTAACATCCTTGTTTGCATAGAGTTTATTTAGGGAGACAAATCATGTATAGTAGCAAAAACCAAGTAGCAGTGCTGCCAAGTCCACCTTACATTACGTGTTGTCATTGTGTGGGTTTTTGGGTTTAGTGTGTGGCAGCCCTTCTGAATCATTGCTGTGAGAGGGCTTTGTTCGCTTGTCAGGTCCCACTCAAGGTTTTGGTGTTTAGAGTGGAGCGTTGTCCGATGACTTCTTAGCTGACACTATGCTTGCAGTGTTTGGAGGTTAATGCCCTTTTGGTGTATCTCCAGTTTAAGTTTTTAGATGTCTAGCCTTTGCATGTACTCCCTCCATACACTAATGTAAGGCGTTTTCCATATCAAAAAATAAATAAATGTAAGACGCTTTTTCAGTTCTAGTGGCAGATTAATTCTGTTCCATCGTTGCCTGATTGGTATTACCAATGTCAGTTGGTTTTGCGTTTGCTCACATGAAGTGACATGATTGTTGTAGTACACGCATGGCTATCTAGGAAGTTTTTTCTATTGGATTGACATGTAACTTCAGTTTCTGTATATCTGATGAAGTTGCCCTGGTTGGTTCCTGTTCTACTTGATTTGCTAATGCCATTTCATTCCAAACATGATACACTCCGGATTTTGTTTTAAACAAGTTGTATGTGTTTGTTTCAAGGTTAAGTTGTTATTCGAGGAGAACAGAGCTCTTGACGAAGCCAACGAGAGGCTGTTGTGCTTACTGGAGAAGGAGCAGAAACATTAGTCCGAAAGGAAGCACTCCGCCAGCAATTCCACCAAGGTAAAAGCACCAAGCAACCCAACCATAAAAGCTCAAGTGTTTACTGATTTTATTTAATTTAGTACACACACATCACAGGCAGTACAATTGTTAGTCGAAATCTGAATTACCCTACTGTTTGTCTACCTTGACCACATTAACAATGTCATTCTTGGTGCTGCAGCAGAAGCGCAAGTCATTGAGCCTGAAGGACACGAGCCTGGTCGACCTGGCCATTGATTTCAACAACAGGCAGCCGATGTCTCCCTTGCAGCCAAACTCCCCAGACTGCAGGGTGCACGAGAAGTGAACCCAACCGGCCGTCCTAACATTCTCTTCTGGATAGCTTCAACTGAAGTGAACTGAACAATCCACCCTTCTGCATCTGGGCTGCTTGCCTCATCTGAATAACTTGCTGGGTTAATTTGGTTGGTTCTTGTCGGTAGAACCTCGGTCATGTAGCCTGCATTTTCCATTTTCCTCTTCCTGTTGGTAGCTACCTGTGTCTATCATGATCCTTTCATGAAAAAAATTAGGAGTGTTATCTTGGTTACGCCACACATCCATCTCCTTTCCCCCCTGCAATCTAGTGTAGTTTAAAATATCCATTTCTTTGTCTGCTCTTGTGAGATCTTCCCATTGGGAAACTTGGCTAGCTGCCCATACCAGTTGATGAACTCTACTATACTATTCAGTTTGGCTGATTTTGTTACATACATACATGGCTTTGTTTTGGTCTGGCAACTCAACTGTGATGCCATTGTTGCTGCTCTGTAAAACTTCTGTATGTGTAGAGCATGCATCCTAATTGTCAATCTCAAGTCTGCACTTATGTATGTTTTTCATGTGAAACACTTATGCATGACTAATTGTTTAGTTGATACAATTTCTTTTGTAGACAAGCATGAAATATGTATTAACTTTCCTGAAAATTGAGCTCTTCTTAACTAATCAAGAACTCCCCTCATTATGTGAAACACCTATGCATATGACTAATTCTGCACGGCAATTCTGTTCAATTCTGATTTCTTTGCTATTCAATTCTGTTCAATTATGAAACACCTATGCATATGACAGTGAAAGCATGTCTACATTAGTACAACTTTGCATGCATATTTTATTGACTAGATATATATGTGTTGATTGTTTGTCTGTTCCCATGTACTGCATATTGTGTAATGGAGTTTGCTTGTATGATGTTTGTGAAAATGTTTGTATTAAAATAATTAACATTGGTGACAACTTACATGGCCATTAGAAATGCGGAAGCGTACAGCGGCCGCGGCCGCACATGCCCTGCTTCTCCTGGTCTCTATGTACCTTGCCTGCATACTGTCTGTTTGTGATTTGTTCTAGCAAGTATCTCCCCAGGATTCACTGGACCAACAACTACTTGTTCTAGCATGTTTATTTCAAGCAATTTGTGATTCATGCTGTTTGATGAACCAGTACCCATGTCGGTAGACTAGTAGAATTTGCAAACTTCAGTTTTCTCACCAGTAGTCACTTATCATGCTGTTCATATCCATACAACATTTGTATTGGTTCTATGTTACAACTGCTACAAACAATTTATTAATGTGGGATGTGGCTCTATGTCCAATTCTGTTTCTTCTCTAAGGAAATCCCCTCTGCCTCTAGTGTGCAACAAGTTGATTGTTATGTCTCTATTATTGTGTAGATTGGCCAAGTGTTCATCGATCTCCAAGCCAGTTTAAGAGCTGGATTGGCTGGTCCAATTCAACACGGATCTGAGTATATGTTGAAACTTTTCGTCCATCAAGCGCCGCCTCTGGCTGCCCCTACGAAGCCCTTGCCTTCGCCAACCTCCACTCCTCCATGAGGTACGCATACATTTCTGTTGTTATTGCTTGCACTTTGTTCCTGATGTATTCCTTTGACTAATGAACCTAGCAGCATCAAAGTCTAGAATATCCACACCAAAATGCATTGGCTTGCTGAACCCTTGTGCTGGTTAGAAATGCAGAATTGTGATATTGTGCTGGGAGCACTCTTGCTACAATTATCAGTTAGATTTCAGCTTTGCATCTTTTCAGGTTTAACAGTTGGTTTACATTGAAACTGTTAAGCAAGTATCAAATTGAGTGCATAGTGTGCAGTATGTGTTTAGTAATCTAGTAGCTCATAAGCATCAGACCATATGTTTTCTTATAAGCAAATTATATTGATGGTTGCAAGACAAGTTAAAATATACTAGTGCTACCTTGATTTTTATACTGCTTGCCATTTATTTCTTTGTTTGATGTTTTATACGCTTCTGATGCGTGATCCTTCTAATGCTAGGTGATTTGTTTCTTGGAATTTGGAAGAGGAAGACGATGAAGCGTGGTGGTTATCTATCAATATGCCTTGTGTTCTGGTTGTACTTCATAGCTAGTTACATTGTATTCTGTATTGGTCTGGTTGTATGAACACTATGTAAAGATTGTAATAGGCTAATTTTGGCTATCATTTCAAGTATATAGTTCTGTTTCATTTGAAATATTGATCATTGGTGTACTGTGAAGATGTGAGAAATAGAAAGTTGATGAGTTGGACCTACTTATTGGTAGAGGCCAAGGCCCAAAACGTGAATAGCATGCAAAAAGGCTGAAGCCCAAAAAAGAAGTCAACTTTTAAAAGGTCGAGGCCCAAAAAGAAATGGATCGTAACGTTCTGTGTCTTAGAAACCAAAAAGGCCGAATTGCTGGGCTTAGCCCATGTAGCTAGCGTAAATTGACAGGAAAAAAAATATATAAAAGGCTGAATTAATTGGCTAGGCCCATGTAAAACACTCAATCGGACTGGGCTGATTCTTGTTAGTGACCTTTTCAATTGGTCGTAGTTTTGCCACGTTAGATTGCCACGTCGGATCCGACGTGGGCTTGGCAGACAGCTAGTGACCAAAACAAAAGATCATGGGTTCAACGACCTTCTGTTTTGGTCGTAAACGTCTACGACCTTCTCACAGAGAAGGTCGTTAATTTCAGTTTACGATCGCAAGCTTTTGACCTTCCGTTTTTGGTCACAAAAAGGTCGCAAATGAAAAACAATGACCTTTCAGTGACCAATAGTCAAGGTCACAAGTTGACATATTTCTTGCAGTGCTTCTCCAATTCACTACAGGAATCAGCTACTTTGTCGTCTGCCATCGCAGATGGCAAAGGACCAACCCACGGACAGGCAAACACCTTTGCCGTCTGCTGACTGATGGCCCCATTTTCAGCATTGAAAGTCACAATAATGCGCTTCTTTGTCGTCTGCAGAAGCATAGCGGACGACAAAGATGTTTGCTGTCGGTCTTCCTTGCCATGCTAATGACAAAGCTCAGGGACGACAACGTATAGCTGTTATCCCCATTAGGTGGCTAACGGCAGACTTTGATATCTGCCAGTTGACGGCAGATATGCACTTGCCTTTGCCGTCTACTGGCTGACGTCAGCTTACCTGTGGCACACGTCACTCATGCTCTACCTTCATAATTTGTGTGTATCTTGTTTGCTGTCTACCAGCTGACGGCGGAATGACCAAATGGGTTAGACCTGGTGGTCCCAGGTTGCATAGGTTGCTGCCACATGGCACCGTTGCCATCTGCCTACCGACAACAAAGGGCTTTGCCGTCGGCTGGCAGACGGCAAAATGCCTGTATTGCCACTTTTTTGTTTGTTTTCTATTATTTCCCTGCATTTTTGAAACACAAATATGATATAGTTTCAAGCTGAAGCATAAGCCATGTATCCAACATATAACAACCCCATCAATGCAAGAGAACACATAGGGTACTAAAAGATCCAATACATACATGGTGTCAAGGAGTTCATCCATATATACATACATAGGTTCACATTGTCCATCAATACAAATCAAAACAAAATCTAAACACTAGCAGTCCATCAATGCCAGTTTCCATGAAGTGAATCAAATCTGCAAAAATGGGAGTAAGAAAGTTAGAAGAAGAAAAATAAGAAGAAAGAAATAAGAAGAATAAGAATAAGAAGAGGGAGTAGAATATGGAGAAAAAGAAAGAAGAAGAAAATATATTCTTCCTTTTTCTTTTCTTTCTTTTTATCATATTTCTTCTTCTCTTCTATCTTTTTATCCTTTTCCTTCTCATTCTTCTTCTTTTATTCTTTCTTTTTTCTTCTCTTTCTTCTTCTACTCTTTCTTTTTCTCCTCTTCCTTGTTTTTCTTATTCTTATTCCTTATTTGTGTCATTTTAGAGCTAACTTAGGTAAATATGCCATTTTAGAGCTAACTAAGCTTATTATGTCATTTTGGAGGAAAAGAAGGTAAATATAGGTCATTATTGAGCTAACTTAGGTAATTATGCCATTTTTGAGCTAACTAAGCTCACTATCTCAATTTGGAGGAAAATAAGGTAAGTACATGTCATTTTTTGCTAACCTAGGTAATTATGCCATTTTTGAGCTAACTAAACTTATTATGTCAATTTGGAGGAAAATGAGGTAAGTATAGGTCATTTTTGTGCTAACTTAGGTAATTATGCCATTTTTAGCTAACTTAGGTAAGTATAGGTCATTATTGAGCTAACTTAGCTTATGCCATTTTGGAGGAAAATAAGCTAAGTATAGGTTATTCATTGAGATTAACCAACATTGAGTGCAAGCATGATTAGGATATAAATCACTATGAACATAAATATCGTGGAGGCTATGTTGATTTTGATTCAACTACATGCGCGAACATGTGCCAAGTCAAGCCACTTAAATCATTCAAAGGAGGATAACATCCTATCATACTACATCATTTCCATTTTAAAAGCATGTTGGCACGCAAGGTAAACCATTATCAACTCCTAGCTAATTAAGCATGGCATGAGTAACTATAATCTCTAATTGTCATTGCAAACATGTTTCATTCATAATGGGCTGAATCAAGAACGATGAGCTAATCATATTTACAAAAACAAAATAGGTTGAGCTCGTACCAGCTTTTTTCCATCTCAATCATTTCATCAAATATTGTCATTATTGCTTTTCACTTGCACGATCGAATGGTGTGAATAATAATAAGAGTGCATGTGCATTGGACTAAGCTAGAATCTGCAAACATTTATTCAAAGGAGAAGACAAGGTAATATGGGCTCTTTGTTAGATCAACAATAATGCAAATGAGAGCCACTCAACTTTTCATCATGGTCTTCTCCTTACGACCCAAAGAAAAGAAAAATAAATTCAAAGAAACACACTGAAATATTTTTGGAGTTTCTGTTTTTCTAAAGAAAGTAAAACAAGAATGAGAAAAACTATTTACACGGGAAAGCTCCCAACAAGCAAAAGAAGAACAAGAAATCTTTTTTGGTTTTCTTTTAATACTACTAATAAATAAACTAGAAAGAAGACTAAAAAGAAGTGAGAACTATTTTTTTGGATTTTCTCAAAGTTTTTCAAACACACAAGAAGAAAGCATGAATTATACAATGAAAAAGTATGAACACCGACAACTGAAATGAGTGTGTGAACACGAATGTAATGTCGGTGAGAAATACGTACTCTCCCAAGCTTAGGCTTTTGTCCTAAGTTGGTCTAGGGCCATGGCTGGCCTGGATAGTATCCGAAGTCGTAGTTGGGGTTGTACTGGGCTGCGGCAGCTACCGCTTGGCGGGCTGCCTCATGGATGCGAGCGGCCTCCTCTGCTCTCTCATACTCGTCCGCCTCCGCCCTGGTTATGAAGTATCTTTGTTTTATCTAAAAGTCAAAGAAGGCAGGAGCAGGAAGTGTAATACGGAAGGCGCGCAACCTGTCAAAGATTAGTCGGTAGAGGAGGGACTGTTTGTTCCTCCCAAGAAACTGGTAACGCGCCATAGCATTATAATCAAGGAAAGCAGGTGGCAACTGAGCATCATTTTCTCTTATGGGGACACCAAGATAATTAGCTAAGCGGGTGGCATAAATTCCACCAAAGAAATCCCCATCTTTAGCATTATTATGTAACCGACGTGCAATGATAGCCCCCAAATTAAATCGTTTATCATTCAGTACTGCGCTCTAAGGACAATGAGATCAGGGGCGCACAGGTGTCTATGATCATGTTTACCATTAATGCATCTACCAATAAAGAGAGCAAAGTAATGTAAAGCAGGAAAGTGAATGCTCCCTATGGTAGCTTGGGTCATGGTTCTAGTTTCTCCTACAGTGATGCTAGCAAGGAACTCAGAACAATCAGATTTACGAGGCTCAATACAACTGCCCCATTGAGGAATTTTGCATGCATCATTAAAATCTTCTAGGTCCATGGTATATGATTTATCATAAAGATCAAATAAAACGGAATGAGTATTGCGCTTGGATGTAAACTCAAATCTCAACACAAATGAATCAGTGAGGTGATAATATTGTCGGCACTTATCTGACATGAAGTCTTCAAGGCCGGCATTTTGCACATATGCGTCAAATTCCTCCTTAAAACTTGCATGAACCATGAATTGATCCGACGACCATTCACAAGCCTACACTAGAGCTCCCCTTGGTGGCTCAAGGTTTGGCTCACGTATTGCGAGCATTGGGGCTTTCTTTGTCGAGGAACCCTCTGGTATATCTTCCTAAACATTTTCTTCCTCTAAAAAACTTCTGAAATTTTTAGTGACTCAAAATAAAAGTGAACAAAACTCAACAAGATTGATAGCAACTACTCCCACAAGTTTCAAGAGGCTATATCATGCATCAAAACTACTTTGGACCATATAAATTTGACATGCAAGCTCAAAAACAAGGTCACCACAACAACAAATTTTTTGTAATAAATAACGCACTAGAACAAAAACAAATTGGACCATTGGAGGAGTCACATACCGATGAACAAATCCCCGATATAGTTTCAGAAACGGAGTTCCGAGCAAGGAGATCGAAAATGGCAGCAAAACGAGCAAGAACACGGGTTTGAGCAATGGTGGGATGTTTTTTGGAGGAAGACGAAGTGAATGGGTGCTGGAATAAGTGAGGGGGCCTCACGTGGGACCCATAAGCCCTCTAGGCGCGCCATGTGGGCTTGTGGCCCACTGGTGCCACCCGCTGGTGTGTTTTCAGTGCCAAAAGTTCTAAAATATTCTGGAAAAAATCATACTAAAATTTCAGGGCATTTGTAGAACTTTATTTTTGGGACATTTTTTATTGCACAAATAATTCAGAAAACAGACAAATAGTAGTATTTTTTCTTTATTTATTCTAAATAACAGAAAGTAAAAAGTGGGTACAAAAAGTTGTGTTTACTAAATTCATCCATCTCATGCCCATCAAAAGGAATCCATTAACAAGGTTGATGAAGTCTTATCAACAAACTTCTTCCTAATGACATGAAAACGGAGAACTTTCGTATAACACTAGGTTGCCTCAACGGGGAAATGCATTTCCCCAACAATAAGAATATCATTTTTTACAGTAGGAATAGGGAATTCAAAACCTCCAATAGTAATTTTTGAAAATTTTCCAATAGAATTGATACTATTCACTTGAGGTCGTTTCTTCGGAAAGTGTACCGTATGCTCATTACCATTAACATGAAAAGTGAAATTGCCATTGTTGCAATCAATAACAGCCCCTGCAATATTCAGAAAGGGTCTACTGAGGATGATCGATATACTGTCGTCCTCGGGAATATCAAGAATAACAAAGTCCATTAAGATAGTAACGTTTGCAACTACGACAGGTACATCCTCACAAAATACCGATTGGTATAGTAGTTGATTTATCGGCCATTTGCAAAGAGATTTTAGTTGGTGTCAACTTATTCTAATCAAGTCTACGATATAAAGATAAAGGCATAACACTAACACCGGCTCCCAAATCACATAAAGCAGATTTAACATAATTTCTTTTAATGGAGCATGGTATAGTTGGTATTCTTGGATCTCCTAGTTTCTTTGGTATTCCACTCTTAAAAGTGTAATTAGCAAGCATGGTGGAAATTTCAGCTTCAGGTATCTATCTTTTATTTGTAACAATATCTTTCATATATTAGCATGAGGAGACATTTTCAGAATATCAGTCAAACGCATATGCAAAAAGATAGGTCTAAGCATTTGAACAAAGTGCTCAAAATCCTCATCATCCTTTTTCTTGGATGCTTTAGGAGGAAAGGGCATGGGTTTTTGAACACATGGTTCTCTTTCTTTACCATGTTTCCTAGCAATGAAGTATCTCTTATCATGCCTTTTATTCTTAGGTTGTGGGTTATCAAGATCAATAGCGGGTTCTATCTCCACATCATTATCATTACTAGGTTGAGCATCAACATGAACATCATCATTAACATTATCACTAGGTTCATGTTCATCACCAGATTGTGTTTCAGCATCGGAAATAGAAACATCATTTGGATTCTTAGGTGTGTCTATAACAGGTTCACTAGAAGCATGCAAAGTCCTATCACCTTTCTTTTTCTTTTTAGAAGGACAAGGTGCATCAATATTAATTCTCTGAGAGTCCTATTCTACTCTCTTAGGGTGGCCCTCAGGATACAAAGGTTCCTCGGTCATTTCACCTCCTCTAGTCATAACTCTAACATCATGATCATTGTTCTTACTATTCAACTCATTCAACAAATCATTTTGTTCCTTGAGAACTTGTTCTACTTGAGTTTTTTTACCATGGAAGCATGCTTACTAATAATATTAAGATCATTAATACTTCTACACATATAGTCACCCAAGCAGTCAAGCATATAAGCATTACGTTTCAATTGTCTACTAACATATGAATTGAAGTTTTCTTGTTTAGCAATAAAGTCATCAAATTCATCCAAGCATTGACTAGGAGACTTATTATGAGGAATATCATCTTTATCAAATCTATAGAGAGAATTTACCTCTACTACCCATGTCGGGTTATCAAGACCATGTATTTCTTTAGTAGGTGGTAAGTTCTTAACATCTTCAGCTTTAATACCTTTTTATTTCATAGATTTCTTTGCCTCTTGCATATCTTTAGGACTTAGAAATAGAATACCTCTTTTCTTTGGAGTTGTCTTAGGAGGTCGTTCGGGAAGAGTCCAATAATTATCATTACTCAGTATGTTATTCAATAGCACTTCAGCATGTTCAACAGTTTGATCCCTGAAAACGCAACCAGCGCAACTATCTAGGTGGTCCCTAGAAGCATTGGCTAGTCCATTATAAAATATATCAAGTATTTCATTTTTCTTGAGAGGATGATCAGGCAAAGCATTAAGTAATTGGAGAAGCCTCCCCCAAGCTTGTGGGAGACTCTCTTCTTCAATCTGCACAAAGTTAAATATTTCCTGTAAAGCAGATTGTTTCTTATGAGTAGGGAAATATTTTTTTAGAGAAGTAATAAGTCATATCCTGGGGACTACGCACACAACTAGGAGAAAGAGAATTAAACCATATCTTAGCATCACCCTTTAACGAGAAAGAAAACAACTTAAGAATATAGTAATAGCAATTTTTTTCATCATGAGCAAATAGGGTGGCTATGTCATTCAAGCTAGTAAGATGTGCCACAACAATTTCAGTTTCATAGCCATGGAAAGGATCAGATTCAACCAAAGTAATTAACTCAAGATCGACAGAGAATTCATAATCCTTATCATTAACAAAGATAGGTGAAGTAGCAAACTTAGGATCATATTGCATTCTAGCATTCAATGATTTTTCTTTCCACTTGCATAATAATTTCTTAAGTTCATTTCTATCCTTACAAGCAAGAAAGTCCCTAGCTACCTCTCCATCCATAACATAACCATCAGGCATAACAGGTAATTCATATCTAGGAGAGCTAGGTCTAACAGGTGTTTCAACTTGTTTAGTTTCAACAATTTCATCAGTTTCAGAAATATCATCATCTTCAGCATACTCAATAGATCTATCTCTAGCAAGTTGTTCGTAAAGAAGTTTACGCAGTGGAGCAGTATTATCAAGACAAGTAGTAGCATCATAAGCATCATTCATAGCAGAAGTAGCATCATCAATAACATGCAACATATCAGAATCAATATCAGGTGTAGGTGTCACAAGCTTACTCAAAACAGAAGGTGAATCAAGTGCAGAGCTAGATGGCAGTTCCTTACCTCCCCTCTTAGTAGAGGGAAAAATCTTGGTTCTAGTATCTTTCAGATTCCTCATAGTGATCAACAGATATAAAATCCCAAGTGACTCAGAGAATAGAGCTATGTTTCCCAGCAACGGCGCCAAAAAAAGGTCTTGATAACCCATAAGTATAGGGGATCGCAACAGTTTTCGAGGGTAGAGTATTCAACCTAAATTTATTGATTCGACACAAGGGAAGCCAAAGAATATTCTCAAGTATTAGCAGCAGAGTTTTCAATTCAACCACACCTGAAAGACTTAATATCTATAGTAAAGTATTTAGTAGCAAAGTAATATGGAAGCAATGGTAACAGTGGCAAAAGTAAAAGTAGTAGTTTTGTAGTGATTGTAACAGCAGTAGAAACGAAAGTAACTTAGGAAAGATCAATATATGAAAAGCTCGCAGGCAATGGATCGGTAATGATAACTGTGCCCATCATGTAGCAGTCATAACCTAGGGTGACATAGAACTAGCTCCAATTCATCAATATAATGTTGGCATGTATTTCGTATATAGTCATACATGCTTATTGAAAAGGCCTTGCATGACATCTTTTGTCCTACCCTCCCATGCCAATGGGGTCCTAATGGAAACCAAGGCATATTAAGGCCTCCTTATAATAGAGAACCAGACCAAAGCATTAGCACTTAGTGAATACACGAACTCCTCAAACTACGGTAATCACCGGAAAGAATCCCAATTATTGTCACCTTGGGGTATGCGGGTCATAACTCGTAATAGGTGTCTACAACTTGCAAGATAGGATCAAGAACTCACATATATTGATGAAAACATAATAGGTTCCAATATGAAATCATGGCACTCGGGCCCTAGTGACAAGCATTAAGCATAGAAAAATCATAGCAACATCAATCTCAGAACATAGTGGATACTAGGGATCAAACCCTAACAAAACTAACTCGATTACATGATAAATCTCGTCCAACCCATCACCGTCCAGCAAGCCTATGATGGAATTACTCACGCATGATAGTGAGCATCATGAAATTGGTGACGGAGGAAGGTTGGTGACGATGATGGCGACGAATCCCCCTCTTTGGAGCCCCAAACAAACTCCAAATCAGCCCTCCCGATGAAGAACAGGAGGTGGCGGTGGCTCCGTATCGTAAAACGCGATGAATCCTTCTCTCTGATTTTTTTCTCCCCGAATAGGTACTTATAGAATTGGAATTAAGGTCGGAGGAGCTCCAGGGGGCCCACAAGCCTGCAGGGCATGCCCTAGTGGGGTGGGTGCGCCCCTAGGGCTTGTGGCCTCTAGGTGGCTCCCCTCTGGTTAATTCTTGCGCCAATATTTTTTTATACATTCCATAAATATTCTTCATAAATTTTCAGGTCAATCTGAGAACTTTTATTTCTGCACAAAAATAACACCATGGCAATTCTGCTGAAGACAATGTCAGCCCGGTTAGTTCCATTCAAATCATGCAAATTATAGTCCAAAATAAGGGCAAAAGAGTGGAAAAGTAGATACGATGTATCACTCATTAGCATTGTAATCATGGATGGCCGCACACACAATGTAATGGAGGAAATACATCTGAGTCCGTATAACTAACCATGATGGCAAGATCTACTGGTCATGGACGAGTCCTTATCTCAGGACAGGAGCTCGTTTGGCGCACCTTGACTTCCGGGAGAGTGAGAGGACAACGTATCAGTCCATCTCCAATGGCTATTGATCCATGGGGCCTCACACCACCAGATATCATCAGCAGCTCTGGATCAATAGGATTCTTTCTTGGGTCATAGTCCTCCCCTTTCCTCGCCTTCGCCTACGTGTTGTTCCTCACGAGCTTGTGGTGAGAGGAGATGTTGGTGAAGTTTTCTGGATGATCAAGGTCAGACTCAGAGAATGCCTTGGCCTTTTTGTACGAGGCAGTATGGGCCATGGCATAGAGTTCGTACACCCCTGGAACCTCTGTGTTATTGTGTCATGCCTGAAAGAGAGGAACAAAGTATTAGTAAAGGGCTCAAGCTAGCATGAAGAATGAATTGCATGAAACATGAAGAAAACCACATACCCAGTTCCGCCTGAACTAATATAAGTTGGCGCTGCCTTCATGGTGTTGCGCACCAAACATTTTGGCACGTCGGTCCTTGGAATTGTTGTGGATAGCTCACCAGTGGTCTGTGCACCACTCATCCACCAACGCCTCCCAACAATCCATCTTATCCGCTCACCATCTCGGGGGCACCTAAGTTAGCAAATACAAATTAGAGCGCTAAGCCTACGAATCAAATCAAGGAAACTAAGTACAAGGCCTTAAGAATAGGTAATTACCTTCAAGTACCGATGCTTCTTCAGAAACTTTTCGCGGCACGATGGCTTGTCCTTCTTAATGTGACGCGTGGAGCAGTAGTCTCGAACAGCCTGCGGCCGAGCCTCGTACCGTAAGTTTTGTAATAAGCACTTGCACTCGATATCCTAACTTTTGTCGCGTCCTCCTCGTATCCTCCTCACACCTATAGAAGGTCTGCAATCAAACGAGACAACACTAATTAGTACAATAACTAGCTATTGTTAATTTTTAATTATGTAAAGGAGAAATTACCCAAAAGCTTATGATCACCATCTCGGCCCTCGTGTGGCACAAGACATCATCGATCATCTCCTCCGGCGGGGCCTGGGCAGCCAAGTAGTGCTCCAGCTCAATCCTAGCAGTGGAAGCTGACCCTCACCGGGTAACATGACAAACCCTAGGAAATTTTGCTGGCAAAGCACGCCAAGGACACTGTTGGGCCTATGGACTTCACTGACATGTAGACAACCCCTGTAGTATGACGAGGTCAACACATTAGATATTTGAAGAAACGTGAAGGCAAAAGGTACAAAAAGAGTAAATGCACTTACTTCTCCTCAAAAGGGCTAATCACCGGACTTAGCTCGCAGGTCGCCAGCAGGGGCGGGAGCCGTGTACCACCATGCTAGTACACGGTGACCCCCTCAACCACCTCACCCTCACTATTAGTAAACTGATCCCCACCACCATGAGCATGGCCACTCGGCCCCTCGGGCAGATCCGGCCAGGTACCCATCCGGACTTCTCCATGGATGTAGCTCGATCCCTGTACTGGTTCAGAGTCTCGTGGGCCGAAGGCCCATCGACCGGAGGCTCATGGCCTGGAGTCCCCGTAGCCTCCACCTCACACGAGTCTTGTCGGGGATATACCCCGCGGTGTAACCCGACCGGAAGTATAACCCGGCCGGACTTGGCGACTCACTAATGACCCGCCCTGACTAGATGACACACTAAGTGACCCGCCCGATCCTGGCGACTTATGGGTGACCTGGAAAGCGGATCAGAGGAGCAACAAGACCCGGGGGCCCAGGAGGCTCAAGGCCTAGGAGGACGGCTTACGTTATGATAGGCCGGCTTAAGAGGAAAGGCGTGAGGAATATCTCCCTTACAAGGAATCAAGACCCGGACTTGTATCCAGCTTGTAGTACAAGATAGGCTAGTCATAATCCTATTTGGACTCCACATGTAACCCGCCCCTCTAACTTATATAAGGAGGGGCGGGGCTCCCCAAAGAGGGACAAGCAACAAGAAACAATATCTAGGGCTAGACACAAGGAGGAGAGCCAGCTTACGTCGACTCCTCTCATGAGCATAATGAGACCTAGCCACAAAGAGCATGTAGGGTTATTACCAGATGATGTTTCCCGGGGCCCGAAGCTATCTAAATCCTTGTCTTGCATGTTGCATCTCTCGTCTTGATCAACCCCTCTCAAGCTACCACATAGATGCGTTGGCCTCGCGACTAAGTCCTGACACTAAGGACATCTGACGTGTTAATTCCATGACAGTTGGCGCCCACCGTGGGGCCCACGCACGGTGGTGTTGAGTTCTCGGAGGGATCTTCCTAGGGATTCAGGAGCTTGCAATTTTCCGGATGAAGAAAAGCCGGTTTGAGGGGATCTAATATCAGAAGTTAAGGGTTGCATTGCAGGCCATGGCACATACTTTGATCCGGTGATCCAACGTCATGTCAAATTTTTTTTGGAGCGTGTTCTTGAGGCTAGGGAGTTTTCCGCTGCAGATTCGATCCGTACTGACGGCTTATGGTTAAATCGAAAGCAGCAGTGCCAATCCACCAAACCTTATTGATTCGTTCATACTACAATGGGTGCACATAAGGAAAAGCAGTGATTGTTCCATACATCAGGAAAGCAGGATTTGGACTCGACCTCGAAACCGGCCACGACCCGGAGGAAGACCCACAGGTGGACACAGACTAGACCTCCATGGATGTGACTCTCCGTCCAACTCCACCGTGGCCAGCTTCCGAACCGTCTCGTGCAGATCTCCGTTGAAACAGCTACTGCCGAGCCGCCTTCTACTTCCACTGTTGTGGTTCGTCCCGCGTGTCACCAGCCGCCACTACGGCCAGGGGCTCTCCCTCGCCGGAGCTATGCTGAGACCCCCGACTCTGAGCTGCCACTACGACCAGTGGCCCGCCCTCACCGGAGCGACCTCGAGCCGCCCGCCTTGAACCGCCTGCCTGAACCGCCGCTGTGGTATCTCCTTGCCGGCGTCGGGTAACCCGCCTCCTATCATTCCGACTCAGTACTGCTGCACCCAGCGCGCCGGCTCGCCACTACAATCAGCTGCTGCCATCCACGTGTGCCGGCTTACCGCCCACGCCCGCGCCCTTGCTTCTCCACTGCCGTGCCCGGCCTTAAGCCGCCAGTGCGCTCCCTCCATCCCCGAGGCGTCCTTACCTCGTTGACCCGCGTTGCAGCCGCGCTGAGTCGCCGTTCCTACCTCGAGTCGCCGCTGGCGCGAGACGCCGCGAGTCGCCGCCTTCACCTTGCCTTGACCTGTTTCTATTCTGAACTGCTGGTTGCGAGTTGCCTTTGCTGGAGCAACAAGTGTGACATACAGGAAAGAAGTAGTGAACGAGCTTTACAACAATTTAGATCTTCAACAAGTTGAAGGTCAGGCTAAGCCTAATTTTGGAGGATTTAGTTTTTGATACTAAGGAAAAGTGCAGCACTTGTTCGGCTGCAGTCGACACTGAAATTCTAGAGAAGCAGTGCTGCTAAACATGAGGTTGCAGCGGTTAAAGCTTAAATAAATCACCAATTCCATGGGATGGCACAGTACGGTTAAACACCTCGCCGGCCTCGCGCACCTCGCTTCATGCCGCTGCTGTTTTGCGTGGCCTTGTCGAGTCGCCGACCGTTTCCAAGGCATCTCCCTGGTGGAAAAATCCTCCTGTTAAATCGATCTTTCTTAGTCACGATGGGAGCCAGCTTGTTGGACAAATAACTACAGATGATGCTACTTTCCAAGGACTGTGTCAGAATCTATCATCCATGAAATTCTAGAAGGGCCAGAATCTCCTCTCCTTATCACTCAAACAGCTGACCAGGGTAGAGCCATCTCTTTTGCTCAGTTGATCGATATTTTCTACAGTCGTGATTGGCAGTCTGATCCTTTGGGTACTTCAACTATTGCCGTGTCTATGTCAGAAGTCATGAGGGACGGTGCTAAAACTTAAGACAATATCTGAAGTGCTCACCACGAGCGTAGAGGAGGCATGCTCCCTGTTTATAGATACACTGGAGGTTTGGGGTTTGTTATTGGACTTGTGTACCAAGGTCAGACTAGTATGGCTCACTGAGATCAAACCAAAGATAACTGTGGTCACACATCAAGTCAACATGGTGTTGAACCATTGCCAAAATTGCCGTGGCGCCGCCGCCGTCGGTGCGGCCGGCCTCGGCAGCTGTCGCACGCCCCAACCGGCCCTGAAGCCGAGTCGAAACCGCTGAGGCTCGCCTCCGAGTTGGAGGAAGCCAAATATTACATCTGGGCAAAATAAAGCTTCATGATTATGTTCAGCGGCTGAGAGAACAAAGGAAATACAAACGCAACAGCCAGAGCTATCGGCATTAGTCAAAGGATGAGGCGTTGAAAAAAAACAAGACTATGTCCAATATTATCCGGCATCAGTGTCCGCCTTATCCGACAAAAAATCAGGTGCTATATTTCCAAAGTTTTTTCATCACATATATTAATTCATCAGAAAACAATTGTTTGGTCTTGCGATATTTTACGCAGGATAATTGTTCATGACAAAGGGGTTGTTATACCGCTGATATGGATCGCGCGCCACCAACATCTTGCACAGACGTTCGTCCGTGCCATGCTGCCCCGCGGGCGTGCGCAAGCCGCCACACCCGCGGTCCAATTTACATCAACATGACGCGGCTGACTCGCCTGTCTGCACCGGCTTACAACTCCGGTGCCGACCCTCCCTGGCCGCACCGGCTTATAAAAACTATGTCTGGCTCACCCGTGAGTGATTTCAGTTTCACCATAAGATATCATCAACTCCATGGCGGATTATTTCTGGCCTAACATATCAGATGATATCCATCTAAGTTTGTTTTATTAGCACATGTTATTTTTGTCAAAGAATAGTTTATCTTTGCTTGGTCTGCAATATTGTTTATGCAGGGCAATTATTTATGACAAAAAGTGATATTATACCGCGGAGATGGAGGCACGCCAACATCTTTTGGCACATGTGGTTGTCGTTACTCAATGGACTCCCACACTGGCTTACAACGCCGTGGCCATCTCTCGCGACCGCACTGGCTTACAACGGCGTGGCTGTCTCTCGCGACCACGTCGGCTTACAACAAGGAGGACAACTTGCCCGTCCGCACCGGCTTACAACGCCATGGCCGGTTCATCTGTCTATGCCGCCTTTGATGTTACGGTCATCTTTACCGTCCGTCTCTTGTGGCCTGGTCTACATCGACACATCGGGCCGCACTTGTCTGGATGAGCTGTTTATTGAGTATGAGCAAGTCACTACTTGGGAAGCCCGATTTTCTTCCAACAAATTAGAGGCAAATTATCATATATTATCAACCGCCGTCTGCACTGGATGGTTCAATGGGCAGGTGCACAAGTCACCGCCACTACAGTTTGGTTAATTTCAGACAGCTAGTTGGAAGGAACCATTGGCCGAGTTGCTGACACGGCACATACGGGATCATTTATAACCCGCCGCAGTCACCTCAACCTTCTATGGATTCACATCGCGCTATCAACGCCAATGATGTATACCTTCTGCTATGGTCAAATATGGAGAATCTCAAGCCAACTCCTCGAGTCGTCTGGAGACTCGGGGGCTACAATGGTATGGCTCGGCAAAATTAGCCGGTCTCAATGAATTCAAGAACTCCGGGTTATTGAAGGGAAGATAACCCGGCCCTGGAGGTTACTGCTTTATTGGCGAATATTTTAAAGCCGTTAGAAAAATTTCGGTTCAAAATGAAGATTCCGGTTTAAAATACAGCTCAAGAGACATCTCTCTCCCGCAAAGCTTTGAAGCTCTCAAAACCGGTTCAAAATCCGGCTCAAGGTAAATTTGTCCCTCATAAATTTTTGAAGCTTTCAAATCCGGTTTAAAGTTCCGGTTCAAAAAGAATTAATCTCTCGCAAGTTCGAGTTCTAAGAAAAATTAAAGGTTGCCAAAAAAGAACTTGCTGCCTTGATGCGCGGTTCAAACATAGGTATCCTGCCTTACGGCTTATCTTATTATGGTCATTTGGGGGCTTCCTGCTCATCGGGCATAGCTATCAGTACCCTCTTGATCGGCGCAATGCCAAAACTTATATGGTCACTTGGGGGCTTCCTGTTCAAACATAGGTTGTATTCGAACCAAAGAGAATATAGTTGTCGATACCCTTTTGATTAGCAAACTGCTGAACCTACTTGGGGGCTTCTTGATCGTATCCGAATCATAGCTCAACCCCTTTGGAAATCAACGTGGATTGTATTCGAATCAGCGTCGTTAAACAACTCTTAAGGTCACTTGGAGGCTTCCTGTTCAAACATAGGTCGTATTCGAACCAAAGAGAACATAGCTGTCGATACCCACTTGATCGGCATCGCCAACGCCATTGGGGGCTATATGATCGTATTCGAAACTTAGCTTAACCCCTTTGGAACGGTTTACTGATCGTATTCGAATCAGAAGCCTCAAAATTATTATCTGTTTTTATACAATCGCAAGTATTTGAGTTGTCACAAATATCATATGTGCCGGTTCTTACAGAGTTGAGTTATCAACTTCACTGTCCAGGTCACATAAGCTGGCGGTATCATTCAAAAGATCATAGGGATCTTGTGATCTACTTGTGTGCAGGATAAGACTACATTTGGGTGGTTACCCGCCCTGGTTTTTGATGTTAAGTCGCCAGGGCATGTGTTCTTTAAACTCTTTGCAGGATTTGCAGAAATGTGACATATAAATGATTAAGTTCAAGCTCCTTAACAAAGTTCATGCTTCAAAATGATGATCCGTTCTGGATTTTTCTCAAAGGCTATAAGCCGCAGGGTTAGAAAAATTCCGGCTTACAATGGAGGCGTATTACATCGCCATCGGCCAAGAGCCGCCAAGTCTTTAAACTCCGGATTTACTTGTCAACCGATGAGGTATTCAAACCTTTAATAGCCAAGCTGGCTGGATTTTCATGATGACATTGATGACTGAGGTTTTCATACCGGATTATATTATTCAAATCTCGAATAGCCAACATGGCTGGATTTCTATTATGATTATCAATAACCAGTGCTATGATTGTGGTTTTCAAAGTCACTTTAGCGCAACGGCTATTATTTTTATCAATGGATATTATTTATTCTACAATGGAAGGAATAGTCCCGAGTCGCTGCAGGCTTACGACTCGGCACTTGGGGGCTATATTATTCAGATTGGGATTATATCAAATATGCAAGTCCCATGTCACTGCCAGCATGCACCATGGCACTTGGGGGCTAATGCAAAGTCATTTTTTGCTCAACTTATTGAAAGACCCAACTCATCACATTTTAAATGAGCCGGCCCTTGGGGGATACACATTGCTGTTCAAATTTACATGGTTATAATTACAAAGTCATTGCTCATTATTGCATAATGACCCGGCCCTTGGGGGCTACATTGGTTGAAGTTTTCATGAGCAGGATGAATGAACTGGATTTCTTCAAGGTTGCAACATTTATTGGAGCAAGTCTTAAACCATCACTTTGTTCTGCTCAAGACTTGGGGGCTACAGGTAATATGGATATAAGGGACAAAAATCTTCAAATTATCAGTTTTGAGCAAATTTGGAGGATCAATTACATAAACAAGCGTCAATAACAATTATGACGCGACATCATCAGTCTTTTATAACTCGGAGATTTTGGAAATTATAACTCGACAAGATCTACATCTTTAAGCCGGTTGAAAATCAGATGAGTATTTCAAGGCCTATATTTTTTAAGCTGGCACTTCGGAAGCCGACTCAAATGGATTATTTGTTTACAATATTTCTTCTACAAGCAAATTGATTGTGAAGCTGGTCTATTGACCCGAATTTTCTAGAAGAAGGAAATGACAAGGACTTAAGGATGTTCAGGTGCCGGTTTACAAGAATTCTTAACCCAGAGCACAACCTGTCAAATTTGTTCTTGTGTTTATTTTTCAGCATAAGTTTACCATGGATAAATCCAAGCTAAACTTGGGGGCTAATGTCGGGGATATACCCCGCGGTGTAACCCGGCCGGAAGTATAACCCGGCCGGACTTGGCGACTCACTAATGACCCGCCCTGACTGGACGACACACTAAGTGACCCGCCCGATCCTGGCGACTTATGGGTGACCTGGAAAGCGGATCAAAGGAGCGACAAGACCCGGGGGCCCAGGAGGCTCAAGGCCCAGGAGGCCGGCTTACGTTATGATAGGCCGGCTTAAGAGGAAAGCTGTGAGGAATATCTCCCTTACAAGGAATCAAGACCCGGACTTGTATCTGGCTTGTAGTACAAGATAGGCTAGTCATAATACTATTTGGACTCCACATGTAACCCGCCCCTCTAACTTATATAAGGAGGGGCAGGGCTCCCCAAAGAGGGACAAGCAGCAAGAAACAATATCTAGGGCTAGACACAAGGAGGAGAGCCGGCTTACGGCGACTCCTCTCATGAGCATAATGAGACCTAGCCACAAAGAGCATGTAGTGTTATTACTGGATGATGTTTCCCGAGGCCCGAAGCTGTCTAAATCCTTGTCTTGCGTGTTGCGTCTCTCATCCCGATCAACCCCTCTCAAGCTACCACATAGATGCGTTGGCCTCGCGACTAAGTCCTGACACTAAGGACTTCTGACGTGTTAATTCCACGACAAGTCCACCCTAGCAGTCATGTACTCGGGTGAATTAGCTAGGGGCGGCGGCGAGGAAGGCGTAGCAGCCTGCCTACCTTTCCCGCAGCCACGTCTTGATCTACCTCTCTTCTTCCCTCGCCAGCTGATGTAGGGCGGAACCCTAGGGGCTGATCTTTCACATTTGGAGAGGATCCCTATGAGGAACACGAATAACGCACGGAGGAGAACGAGGGAAATCATGGGGAAAACGCAAGAGAAAACACTCAACCAACATGAATATGATCACACATGTGCTAGATCATCAAGGCACAAAGTAACACGAGATACAAAGTCAACAAGGGACGATACAAATGTAGCCGTTCTTCTCCGTGAGGAGGTCTTGATGGTCTTCTCCGAATGAAGGTCTTGAATCCGGGTGGATCTTCTTCAAAGAGGTGCAGTCCCTCACGAGGAGTAGATCCGATACGGATGAGCAATGCTCTATCTCAAATGAGCTAAACCAATGCTAACCCTAAAACATAGGTGGAGAGGGAGTATATATAGTCTAAGGGGTGAAGGGATACACGGGCCACGACCCGAAGGCGCTGCACGCAGGTAGGAGGAGGCCGGATGTCCGGGAGCTCGCGCGGGGCCGGATGTCCAAGCTGTCGAGCCGGATGTTCGGGCTGGTGTAGTTGGCCTTGCTAGTCTCCAGATAGACGGGGCCGGATGTCCAGGCGGAGGGGCCGGATGTCTGGGGCTTCAGAAGGAGCCGGATGTCCAGGGTGATGACCGGATGTCCGGGCCATCGGGGCAGCCTTCTGTGCTCCCTGGATAGCGTGTCCGGATGTCCAGGCTGGAGGCCGGATGTCCGGTGTGGAGGGTGATACATCTCCAACGTATCTATAATTTTTGATTGTTCCAGGCTATTATATTACCCCTTTTTGGATGTTTATGGGTTTTATTTTACACATTTATATCATTTTTGGGACTGACCTACTAATCGGAGGCCCAACCCGTATTGCTGTTTTTTTGCCTATTTCAGTATTTCGAAGAAAAGGAATATCAAATGGAGTCCAAACGGAATGAAACCTTCGGGAGCGTGCTTTTTGGAACGAACGTCATCCAGAGGACTTGGAGTGCAAGTCAAGAAGCAGCCGAGGCCTCCACGAGATAGGAGGGCGCCCCCCCTATAGGGCGCGCCCTCCTGTCTCGCGGGCCCCTCGGGCGGCCACTGAAGTACTTCTTCCTCCTATATAAGCATACGTACCCCGAAAACATCTAGGGAGCCAACGAAACACAATTTCCACCTCCGTAACCTTCTGTATCCGTGAGATCCATCTTGGAGCCTTCGCCGGCGCTCCGCCAGAGGAGGAATCAACCATGGAGGGCCTCTACATCAACATCCTTTCCCCTCTGATGAGTTGTGAGTAGTTTACCATAGACCTACGGGTCCATAGTTATTAGCTAGATGGCTTCTTCTCTCTTTTTGGATCTCAATACAATGTTCTCCCCCTCTCTTGTGGAGATCTATTTGATGTAAACTCTTTTTGCGGTGTGTTTGTCGAGATCCGATGAATTGTGGGTTTATGATCAAGTTTATCTATGAATAATATTTGAATCTTCTCTGAATTCTTTTATGTATGATTGAGTTATCTTTGCAACTCTCTTCGAATTATCAGCTTGGTTTGGCCTACTAGATTGATCTTTCTTGCCATGGGAGAATTGCTTAGCTTTGGGTTCAATCTTGCAGTGTCCTTACCCAGGGACATCAGGGGTTGCAAGGCCCGTATTGTATTGTTGCCATCGAGGATAAAAAGATGGGGTTTACATCATATTGCTCGAGTTTATCCCTCTACATCATGCCATCTTGCTTAAGGCGTTACTCTGTTCTTATGAACTTAATATTGTAGATGCAGGGAGGAGTCGGTCGATGTGTGGAGTAATAGTAGTAGATGCAGGCAGGAGTCGGTCTACTTGTTGCGGACATGATCATGCCTAGATAATCTCATAATTATTTGCTTTTCTATCAATTGCTCGACAGTAATTTGTTCACCCACCGTAATACTTATGCTATCTTGAGAGAAGCCACTAGTGAAACCTATGGCCCCCGGGTCTATCTCTTATCATATTTGCTTCCAATCTACTTTTATTTGCATCTTTACCTTTTTGCATAAAATACCAAAAATATATTTATCTTATCATACTATCTCTATTAGATCTCACTTTCACAAGTGGTCGTGAAGGGATTGACAACCCCTTTATTGCATTGGTTGCGAGTTCTTTGTTTGTTTGTGTAGGTGCGTGGGACTGAGGAGCCTCCTACTGGATTGATACCTTGGTTCTCAAAAACTGAGGGAAATACTTACGCTACTATTGCTGCATCACCCTTTCCTCTTCAAGGAAAACCAACGCAAGCTCAAGACGTAGCAAGAAGGATTTCTGGCGCCGTTGCCGGGGACGTCTTCACTCAAGTCAAGACATACCAAGTACCCCTCACAAACCCATCTCCCTCGCATCGACATTATTTGCCATTTGCCTCTCGTTTTACTCTCCCCCACTTCACCCTTGCCGTTTTATTTGCCCTCTCTTTCCCAATCCCCTCCTCTCTTTTCGCTTGCCTTTTTCTGTTTGCTTGTGTGTTGGATTACTTGTTGCCATGGCGCAAGATAATACCAAATTGTGTGATTTCTCGGATACCAATACTAATGATTTCCTTATTACTCCGATTGATCCTCTTAATGATGTTGAGTCTTGTGAAATCAATACTGCTTTGCTGAATCTTGTTATGAGAGATCAATTCGCCGGCCTTCCTAGCGAAGATGCCGCTACTCATCTAAACAACTTTGTTGATTTGTGTGATATGCAAAAGAAGAAAGATATGGATAACAATATTGTTAAATTGAAGTTATTTCCGTTTTCACTTAGAGATTGTGCTAAAGTTTGGTTTTCGTCTTTGCCTAAAAATAGTATTGATTCTTGGAACAAGTGCAAAGATGCTTTTATCTCTAAGTATTTTCCTCCCGCTAAGATTATTACTCTTAGGAACGATATTATGAATTTTAAACAACTTGATCATGAGCATGTTGCCCAATCTTGAGAAAGAATGAAATTGATGCTTCGCAATTGCCCTACTCATGGTTTGAATTTATGGATGATCATACAAATTTTTTATGCCGGTTTGAACTTTGCTTCTAGAAATCTCTTAGATTTGGCCGCAGGAGGCACGTTTGTGGAAATCAGGTTAGGAGATGCTACAAAACTTCTTGATAATATTATGGCTAATTATTCTCAATGGCACACCGAAAGATCTTCTAGTCAAAAAGTGCATGCTATAGAAGAAATCAATGTTTTGAGTTGAAAGATGGATGAACTTATGAAATTTTTTGCTACTAAAAATACTCCTCTTGATCCCAATGATATGCCTTTTTCTACATTGATTGAGAATAATAATGAATCTATGGATGTGAATTTTGTTGGTAGGAATAGTTTTGGAAACAATGCTTATAGAGGAAACTTTAATGCTAGACCGTTCCCTAGTAATTCCTCTAATAATTATGGAAATTCCTACAATAATTCTTATGGTACTTTTAATAAGATGCCCTCTAATTTTGAGAATAGTGTGAAAGAATTTATGATTTCTCAAAAGAATTTTAATGTCTTGCTTGAAGAAAAATTGCTCAAAGTTGATGATTTGGCTAGGAACATTGATAGACTTTCGCTTGATGTTGATTCTCTTAAATTTAGATTTTCTCCTCCTAAGCATGATATCAATGAGTATCTCAAAGCAATGAGAATTTCCATTGATGAGTGCAAGGAAAGAACCGCTAGATTGCGTGCTAAGAAAGATTTCTTTGTAAAGGCGTGTTCTTCTAGTTTCCATTAAAATAATGATGAGGATCTTAAAGTTATTGATGCGTCTCCTTGTCGGTGTACTAGAGTAGGGGTACCCTAGTACCCCGAACTTGTGCACGGGCAGCTGCAGCACCCCGCGGCAAGGCTTGCCGGGCTAACACCAAGATCCTCCGTGGTTCCCTTGGAGCCATTCAAGAACAAAGTATTTAAGCTCAGGAGACAAGGCCCCGGCAAGAGGAACTTGCCGGGAAGGCCAACCGAGGCACTCCAAGGAATTTGCCGCGACGCGCCACACGCTCCGGCAAGGCAACAAGGCCCCGGCAAGAGGAGCTTGCCGGGAAGACCAACCAAGGTACCTCGAAGCCCGGTGAGCGACAAGCTTCCGGACCCGACAAGATAGCAGCAGCGGCAAGGCGCTTGCCGCGGCAGGCGGCCACTCTGTGCCCATGCTCCAGCACATCCACCAACGTGTCGCTCTGGGGGCCTCTCCAGGTGCGCGTGGCGGGAGGCTGTGCAGCCAGCGGTGCGCAGTGGCATGCGAAGCTGACAAGATCGCCATCGTGGCGAACGGTGGCGCCCCTAACGGTCCTTTTCTGCACTGTTCGGGTGACTCAGACGGGCATTTAATGCCCTTGTCCCCTGCCGTCAGGGTTAGGTAGGGTGCACTGTACAAGTAACTGTACCAACCACCCCACTTTTTACATTTATACCCTTCTCTACGTTGCCACATGTCGGTGACCCCTTTAGCGTATAAAAGGAGGCCCATGCGCAATGTAGAGGGGGTTCGGTTCCGGAGGTTCGATTCATTCGTGAGCCAAAAAACACTTAGCTCTCGCGAGCAAGAACATAATAGAACCAGACAAGCAGCAGTAGGAGTGTTATCTCTCCGGAGAGCTCCGAAGCTGGGTAAACTGCTCGTGTGCTTCGCCTCGATCTGCTCTTCGTGCGATCTCCGCCCCCCGCCGAACCGAAAGGTGCCCGGTCCGCCGGCCCCATAGGTGATCGTGGATCAGTTTCCCCCGACATCTTTGGCGCGCCAGGTAGGGGGCGTCGAGATTGTGTGAACCTGATCCGGCGTTCACACGAGCTAGATCTTCATTCCCTTCATCAACATGCCACCGAAGAAGAAGACTTCGGCGGCAGCCGCTCCGTCCACGTCACTTCCGCCACCGTTGGAGCAAACGGGTGGTGGAATGGACGCCGGCGGAAGAATGGACGTCGACGAGGAAGCTCATGATGCTGCCAGGTCCAAGAACAAGGCTGCACAAACCTCGGCGACTGTACATGTTCCGCGCCACTCTCAGGAGGCGCAAGACCAACAGCGTCATGGCACTTGCAGTGCCATACGCATGATAGGCCAAGACCAAGCTGGTGGATCTCGGGGCGCTCAAGACCAGCATGCACGCCAGCGTGCTGGCACGAGCGGGGCACGGTCGCCTGGACAGGATACTGCTCCTTCTAACATAGTTAGAAGTACGAGCACGTCCTGCTCCTCGCGCCGTCCGCCACTGCCACCCACCACTCCAGCAGAAGCTTTGGCACGAGCTCAACTTCTCCTAGATTACCCTCTGACGTCGGACAAGATCAACGAATGGAGGGCCACCATTCAGAGTCTCATCGGCTACACCAACGGCGACACTCCACGGCGGCCGAGCGCGTCGCCGCCGCGGCAGGGTTGCTGGGCGCGAGCCGGTGGCGACGAAACGGGTGGAGGTGCAACTACCATGCAATCACCACCCCGAAGGCCAAGATCGCCGACTCACTGGATCCACCTCGACAGCGACTCCACCGCATCGTCGGATCCACGAGCTCGTCGCGATCAGCGCCAAGTTCTTCATGATCGACAACAAGAAGACGCTCGAACTCGCATCGAGCGCCAAAGAGAAGCGCGATGTCAATCCGACAAGCGCGCTGGGCCCTCTGTTGACATGCATGCGCCAGGGGAACCAGGCGATCTGCCATACGCGGTAGGTTGCCCTGCATTCACTCGTGAGCTGCGGCAAGTCCAGTGGCCCAGCACGAAGAACTTCAAGCCAGACGTACCGGAGAAGTACGACGGCAAGACGCATCCGTCGGAGTTCCTCAGCATTTACACCATTGCGGTGCAGGCTGCTGGGGGACGGGATGACAAGATCCTTGCCAACTACTTCCCGCTGGTACTCAAGCCCAACATCAGGTCCTGGCTCATGCACTTGCCGGACAACTCCATATCCTCTTGGGCTGATCTGTGCCATCAGTTTGTCGGTGCCTTCACAGGCGGACACAAGCCTCATGGCCAGGAGAGTGATCTTCATCTGCTCGCCCAGAAGGAAGGAGAACCCCTGCGCAAGTACATTCAGAGATTCAGCAGTGTGCAGCACAACATCCCAGACGTCCACCCTGTCGCGGTGATCAGCGCGTTCCATCAGAACATGCGGAACCGCAGGATGCGGGAGGAAATGGCGATGTGCAAGATCAGGGACGTCAGTGAGTTATATGCACTGGCCGACAAGTGTGCGCGTGCTGAGGAAGGGAGGAGACTCCCCGGAGAGAACGTAGGAGCGGGAGGATCTGACAGTGAAGATGCTGCCCCGGCAAGGAAAAACCGGCGGCGGAATAACAGAAGGAGGAAAGGCAAAGAGGTGCTAGTTGTTGAGCAGTCCGGCAACGGTGGTGGCGCCAAGGAAGCCAAAGCTGGTGACTCTGGCAAGGAGGTTGCCGCGGAGGTGGCGGTCGCCGACAAGCAGGACGACACCAACAAGCAGTATTGCAAGATCCATCGCACCAAGGGCCATGATCTCTAGAACTGTAAGAAAGTCGAGCAACTTGTTGAGCAACAGAAAGCTGAATACGAGCGGCACAACAAGGAGAAGGCCCAGGAAGGTGCTGTGGGATCCGGCAAGAAACGTCCCGGCCGAGGAGGACGCCGCGGCAAGGCCAAGCAGCGGCAAGGAGACAGACCTCCTCTCGGCCGCGACAAGGATGAAGATGACGACGACGATGAAGACATGGATGATGAGGAGACTGATGAGCAGGAGTTCCAGAAAGCCACAGAGGTCCTGTGCGTTGACGGTGGTGCTTCTCTGCACACCTCGCACCGCCAGCTCAAGTAGTGGGTGCGGGAAGTTAATGCAGCAGAACCACCCGACGAGTCACGCAAGCCTCTGAAATGGTCCAGCACACCTATCATCTTTGATATTGAGGACCACCCTGATCGCATAACTGCGGTCGGGTGCTTGCCGATGTTGGTTTCACCAACAATCCGCAACCTCAAGGTCACTAAGATGCTAGTTGACGGCGGGGCCGGCTTGAACCTGATCTCCTCCACGGTGCTCCAGAAACTCCAGATCCCTGACAGCGAGCTCGAAGAGACTGGTACATTTCAAGGAATCAACCCGGGAAGGAGCAAGCCGAAGGGAAAGATCACGTTGCCGGTAACATTTGGCAGCGAGCTGAACTTCAGGACTGAGAGGGTCATGTTTGACGTTGCTGACTTTCCATTACCTTACAATGGAATCCTTGGCCGTCCGGCACTCGCCAAGTTCATGGAAGCCTCTCACTATGCGTACAACGTACTGAAAATGCCAGGCCCGATAAGTGTCATCTCTGTCCCTGGCGACAAGAAGGATGCTCTTATCTGTGCCGACAAGATCTATCGGGAAGCAGCAGCTGCAGCAGAACGCAACACACTTGCCGCTGAAGCTTCCGGGGGGAAGAAGAAGACCAAGTCCGGCAAGAGCTCTGATGCCCACTCCGGCATGCGCACCTCTTTGGAGTGCTGCGCTACCATCGAGGACACACCATCGAGCTCCACCGGCAAGTGTAAGAAGGCAATGACAGCTCCACCTGAGACCAAGAAGGTGTCTGCCAAGGAGGACGACGCTGGTGGTACCTTCACCATCAGCGCCACTCTTGACCCCAAATAGGAAAGCGCACTCGTTGCTTTCCTGCGGGCGAATGTCGACGTGTTTGCGTGGCGACCGTCTGATATCCCCAGTGTTCCCAGGAAAGTAATTGAGCACCACCTTGCCGTCTGTCCTCATGCACGACCCGTCAAGCAGAAAGTCAGGAAACAGGCAGTGGAGCACCAAGAGTTCATCGCAGAAGAAATCAAGAAGTTGGAAGCAGCAGGCCTTGTCAGAGGAGTGCTCCATCCCACGTGGTTGGCCAATCCCGTTGTCGTGCGCAAGGCTAACGGGAAATGGAGGCTTTGTATTGACTTCACTGATGTTAATAAAGCTTGTCCCAAAGACCCATTTCCCTTGCCGCGCATTGACCAGATTGTTGACTCCACAGCCGTATGTGATTTGCTTTCATTTCTTGATGCATACTCAGGATACCATCAGATCTTCATGGCAGAAGAGGATGAAGAGAAAACCGTATTTATCACCCCGTGTGGCACGTTTCGTACAGATGCCTTTCGGTTTGAAGAATGCTGATTCAACATTCGCAAGGGTAGTCCACCATGCTTTTGAGCCGCAGATGCACAGAAATGTGGAAACCTACATGGATGACATAGTGGTCAAGAGCAAGAACAGGGCGACCCTGATTCAAGATTTAGACGAGACATTTGCAAATCTGCGCAAGATCAACCTCAAGCTTAACCCCGAGAAGTGCGTGTTTGGAGTCCCATCCGGCAAGCTTCTCGGGTTCTTCGTGTCTCAGCGGGGAATTGAAGCCAATCCCGACAAGATCAAGGCCATTGAGCAGATCGAAGCACCAAAGCGCGTCAAGGATGTACGAAGGCTTGCCGGTTGCGTGGCTGCTCTCAGCAGGTTTATCTCTAGATCTGCTGAGCGCGCCCTGCCATTTTTTAAAATTTTGAAAAAGGTAGGTCCAATAAAATGGACTCCGGAGGCGGAGGTTGCGCTGCAGGACTTGAAGAGATACCTGTCCTCCACTCCAACACTTGTCGCACCTAAGCCGCAAGAGAAGTTGCTGCTGTATATAGCGGCAACCAATCAAGTGGTTAGTGCTGCGTTAGTGGCGGAGAGGGAGGCAGATGATGAGCCAGCAACCACGGCAGATGCATCCAGCGACAAGCAGGGGGCTTCGCCGACAAGCTCTGGTCCCGACAAAGATGGATCTGCGCAGGAGCATGATAAGATGCAGAAGAGAATGGTGCAGCGTCCAGTTTACTTTGTCAGTTCCCTTCTACAGGGGGCTAGATCAAGGTACTCTGGTGTGCAGAAGTTGCTTTTCGGCCTCCTCATGGCCTCGAGAAAGCTGCACCATTACTTCCAAGCACATGAGATCACAGTCGTCACTCGCTTTCCGCTGAAGTGGATACTGCAAAATCCAGAAGCAACAGGCAGGATTGTCGAGTGGGCGCTGGAACTGTCAAGCTTTGGCCTCAAGTTTGAGAGCACTTCAACTATCCAAAGCAGAGCATTGGCAGAGTTCATAGCAGAATGGACGCCAACCCCAGATGAAGAAATTCCAGAGACGAGCATCCCCGTCAAAGAGGCAAGCAGAGAGTGGCTGATGTACTTTGATGGTGCTTTCTCGCTGCAAGGCACCGGTGCGGGCGTGCTGCTTGTCGTGCCCACCGGAGAGCACCTCAAGTACGTAGTCCAGATGCACTTTCCCAAGGAGCAAGCAACCAACAATAATGCAGAGTATGAAGGATTGCTTGCCGGTCTCAGAATCGCAGCAGACCTTGGGATCAAGAAGCTCATTGTCAGGGGTGACTCACAGCTTGTCGTCCGCCAAGTGAACAAGAACTACCAGAGTCCATTGATGGAAGCATATGTTGATGAAGTGAGGAAGCTAGAAGAGCACTTTGACGGCCTACAGATGGAGCATATCCCAAGAGCTCAGAATGACATTGCTGATGGCCTGTCAAAGTGTGCCGCACTAAAGTTACTTGTGGAACCAGGGATCTTTGTGCTCAAGTTGACTCAACCATCCATAACACCATCAACTGGACAAAGCAAGAAGAGGAAGTTGATTTCTGGTGACTACTTTCCGACAGAGCTCCCTGAAGCCGCCGCCAAGAAAGTCCCCAAGATCAACACCAAGGTTGCTGAGGGGCAGTCTACTCCGACAAGCCTTATGGTTTGTTCCGTTGAAGCAGACGCTCCCGACAAGTTTTGCTCCGGCAAACTTGCTGGGGAACATCAAGCTCCGGCAGGGCCGCAAGTCCTTGCCGTAGAAGCGGATGTTCCCGCAGCAGCAGATGTGCCTTTAGTCCTTGTTGTCGAGCCACAAGCTCCAGCATGGGCACAGCAGATTGTCCATTTCCTTCAGACAGGAGAACTTCCCGAAGAGCAAGAAGAAGCGGAAAAAGTAGCTCGGCAGTCAAGTATGTACCAGTTTGTCGATAGCATACTGTACAGAAGAAGACTCAACGGTGTGAAATTGAAGTGTATTTGCTGGGAAGATGGACAAAAGCTGTTGGCAGAGATACATGGAGGCATATGTGGCCACCACATTGGCGCAAGAGCACTTGTCGGAAAAGCTTTCCGGCAAGGTTTCTTTTGGCCGACAGCCCTCCAGGATGCAACTGCACAAGTAACCAAGTGTGAAGCATGCCAGTTCCACTCCAAACAGATACACCAGCCAGCTCAAGCTCTCTAGACGATCCCTTTATCCTGGCCATTTTCGGTCTGGGGGCTCGATATCCTCGGCCCTTTCCCCCGAGCTGTCGGGGGCTTTGATTACTTGTACGTCGCAATCGACAAGTTCACAAAGTGGCCGGAAGTGCAGCCAGTGAGGAAGGTGACAGCATAGTCAGCAGTCAAGTTCTTCAGGTCAATTGTTTGCCGTTTCGGGATCCCTAACACGATCATCACCGACAACGGCACGCAATTCACGAGCCACACCTTCATGCAGTACGTCCAAGACCTTGGCGCCAAGGTCTGCTTCGCTTCTGTTGCTCATCCAAGAAGCAACGGTCAAGTAGAGAGGGCAAATGCTGAAGTGCTGCGCGGGCTCAAGACCAGAACTTTCGACAAGCTGCGCAAGTGCGGAAGAAACTGGATCGAGGAGCTGGCGGTGGTTCTTTGGTCGATCAGAACGACGCCAAATCGAGCCACTGGCCAGACACCTTTCGCTCTAGTCTATGGAGCAGAGGTAGTTCTCCCCACGGAACTCGTATACGGATCGCCTCGAGTGCTCGCTTATGATGAGCTTTAGCAAGAACAGCTGCGACAAGACGACGCGCTGCTCCTTGAGGAAGATCGTCTTCAGGCTGCTGTACGAGCTGCTCGATACCAGCAAGCTTTGCGCCGCTACCATAGCCGCAAAGTTAAAGCCAGAAGCTTCGAGGAAGGCGACCTTGTTCTTCGGCGCGTTCAGTCCGCCAAGAATTCCAACAAGTTGACGCCGAAGTGGGAAGGCCCTTATTGGGTGAAACGAGTCACAAGGCCCGGCGCTGTCCGCCTTGAGACCGAAGATGGCATTCCGGTGAGCAACTCCTGGAACATGGCACATCTTCGTAAGTTTTTCCCATAGGGCGCGGTTGCCGGAACCCCGTTCCGACAACCACCTTTTGTACAAGTCTTGCCGCTGTTGCATGTAATCCTTTGGACAAAGCCGGGCGCAGATCCCGTGCATAAATAGAACCCCGTGTGCTCCACACAACTTGTCCATTTCATGCATTAGTTTCTTTCTTGCATGCATTATCTGACACTTTGTGCAGCACCTACATCCGGTAAGCAATAACGAGCCGAAGGGCTCCATATCATTATTTTCTCTTCTTTCTTCTTTTTCAACAAAGGAAAAGAAGGTTCCCTCGCACACAAGTTTGCGGGGGGGGGGGGGAAGGAGAAGATTGTGGTATGGACCAGGCGTCGTTCAAGCAAAGTTTTGCCTTGCCGGGAAGCAAACGACAGAAAAGCTAAGTTGCCAAAGTTTGAGCAATCAGTTTTTAAATTTTTGAGTTATCTTCCTCGAACGACCCTGCTTTGTATGGAAAACCTGTGCGCAGAGGAACCAACTCGTGGCTAGTTGCGCCCTTACTTTGTTTCGAGTCTGCTCAACAACTTAAGTGTGCTGCATCTAGTCGCGACAAGGTTTCTTGTTAGAAGCAGCGCCGCCAGCAGGCTACTGAAGTTCCGCACTCAGCGCTCGCGGCTCGGGTGCCTGCGCCGACAAGTTCCCTAGAAGCGTAGGGTAAAAACACACAAAGGAAGGAATCTAGTAGAGGAAATAACATAGCAATTGATAACAGAAATAAAGTTATATTACAAGATAACTTGTCGCAGCTCTAACAGACTGTTTTCATAACATGATTAGCAGCGACAAGGGAAAAGAGAAAACTGGCGGCCTAGTCTACGCGATCGCCCTCAACCCTCTTGATCTCGCTCACTTTGTCCATAATGGGTGCGACAAGGGCCTTGAGCGCATCCAGATCGGTGTCAGGCGGCAAGGACCTGAGGACGTTGGTAAGGTTGAGGCCTGGGTTGCGGAAGGCCACCTTCATCAGCACCTTCTGGAGAGCCCCCGCGCAAATCCTGCGCGACTCGTCGGCCAGCTGCTTTGGGATCCTCTCCCGGAGCCGCTGGAGTGCCGTCGCCACGCCCTTGAAGAACAGGCTGAGCTTGGCGCTGGGTTGGAGATTCTCGTCGGAGGGATACCCAATGTCCTCCATCCCCAGCTGCGCTAGCTCCTCGTCGATGACTGCGGCAATATTCACCAGACCCTCGGTCCAGTGCTCCACAGTATCTCTGAACGAGTTCTGGGTAACTGCGATGCTCTCCAGCAGCGCCTTGTCAGCTTTGACCTTCTCCGACAAGGTCTTCTCCCGCTCCTTGGCGGCCTCCAGCGTCTGCATCAGCGTGGCCAGCTTCAACTCCAGGTCCGCATTGGAATCCTTGGCGGCGCTGAGCTCCTTGCCCCTCTCAGCGAGAAGACCTTGCAGCTCACCGTGGGCGGCAGCATCCTTCTCACGCTCACGCTTGAGCGCGGCAAGCTCCTCGCCGCTCTTCCCGATGTTGGCCTCCAGCTGCGCCACCTTCTCCTCCAGCTCTTTCTTGGCGGCCTCTGCGATTGCTGCAGCGTCCTTTGCCTCCTTGAGCGCCCCGCCAAGTGCTTGCTCGCGCTCGGCGAGCTCCTCCTCGTAGCTGTCGAGGTTGGTCTTCCGCTGCACCAATTCGCCTTCTCACGCGGACTGCTTCTCGGCGGCCAGCCTTTGTTCCTCCTCAGCTTCGGCCTTCTCGAGAAGGAAGGTTGTGCGCTCCTCGTCGAGTCGCTCCCGCTCCTGTGCCAGGGACCAGAGAGCTTCTTGATTGTGGCTCCGGAGCTCCTCCGCGCGCTTCTCCATGTCAACTCCCGCCTTCGCGACAAGCGCTTCCCGGGAAGCCAGCTTGGCTTGCCGTGTGCGGTAGAGTGACAGCAGCTTCCGCAGCAGCTGCTCCTCCTCAGGCTTGCCACTGCTGCTGCTGGGCGCGTCGACCAACGACAGTCCGGCGGAGGCGAGCACCTCCTCATCGAAAGTTTCCCCCTCGACCGGCGCCCTGGAGCTCGACGCCCAGGGTAGCTTGATGAAGATACCGTCGCCGGCCTTCAAGTAGGCGCCGGGCTGGGGCTCCTCGGAGCCCGGCTCCACAGAAGCGACAGAGGGATCGGCGGTCGATGCAGCGCCTGGCGCTCCTGCGGCCTCAGGGTCGTCAGTGCGATCGCCCGACCCCTCGCCGGCTTCTGCGGCGGCAGCCTTGGCGGCCTCCTTGCCGGTAGCCTCATCAGCACCGGCCCCTTCCTCGCCGGCGCCCTCTGTCTCCATTGGCTCAGCAGCAGATGGGTCTGAAGAACGAAGAAGGGAGAAAAATCAATCAAAAATCCAAGAGAAGAAAATCAGAAGAAGAAGAACCCAAGGGCAAGTTTTTGGGCAAGTGAATTACCTATGCCAAGATCTGCAGTTGCGGTCTTGGCCGCCGCAGGATTGACGGTGCTGCCCCTTGCCGGAGAATTCTCCCTTGCCGGAGAGCGCTCCCTTACCGAGAACTCCTCCCTTAGCGGCGTAGTCGAAGCAGATGGCACTTCGGGACCAGCTTCCGGGCGCTCCTGATATGGCTGCTCTGCTCCTACACAAATCAACAAGCAAGATATCAACAAAGGAAAAAGCACTCATGCGCGCCTGACAGCAGAAAGCTAACTATGAACTTACGCTGGGGGCTGCGCTGGGGGCTGTTTTGAGGAGTGGTTGCCGGGTCCGTCAAGGTGGTCTCGGACCCACCCCCTGCTGACACGGTGGGGTCATCTTCGATGACAATCACCGCGGCCTTGGCCCTCTTCGCCGCTTTCTGGGCCAGCATCCTGAAAAGAAAGGAGTCCAGATTGAAGCAAGTCAGATACAAGATAAAAACAGCAAAATTGAAGAACTACAAGAGCACCAAGGAAACTTACTCTTCTTCCTCCTCGTCGGAGCTGAGCGCAGAAAGATCAAAGTCCGGCTCCCTTCCGGTGCAGCGAGGCGGAGGAGTAGGATCCCTTGCCCGCTTGGCGGGGGCGGTGGCGGTGGCCCGGGAAGATCCCGCTCCAGTTGCCGCTGCTGCGTGGGGCACTCCCGGTAGAGCGTGTCGCACGGCTTGGCGGCTGTTGACCCGGCTGCCGCCCCGCTACGTCCGCGGCCCTGCGAAGATGCCTTCTTGGCGGGGCCGGGGGCTCCGCCTGCGGCAAACCTTCTGAAGGCTCGGGCTCTTCCTCGCCGGCCTCGCTCGGCTCAGCTTCAGAACCGGCAGGCTCTTCCTCGCCAATGAACTCCGCGCGCTCAGCGAGGTTTGCCGCCTCTGCAGCCTCCGCCTCCTCCACAGTGAACCCGAACACGCCCGCGGCAGCTGCGGCCGCAACCTCTTCCGCCCTAGTGGCGATGCGCTGCAGCTCCTCGTCGGTGGTGTCACGGATGAGGCTCTTCTGCTCGTCAGCGTGGACCGGCACTTCTTCCAAGTTGTCGAAGAACGCTTGCACGACGTCATCCGCAGGCTCTTGCCAAGTTGGAACGATTCCGTGTGAATCGCACAACAGCATCATGGCGCGGATCCGGTCAAGCGAAGAATTGTTGCACAATGGAACGACGCCCCTCGGCAGCGTGAATGGGTGCTGGGGGTCGCGTTTGAACAACTCCAGGAGCATTGCATCCAGCTCCAAGACGGTGAAGTTGTAGTTGAGGCCCGGCCGCAGCCTCATGATGTCCGCCGAGTTCTTGAATTCCCAGGCGGGCCTCCCCCTCTCCTGCAGGGGGGCGATGCGGCGGTGGAGGAAATCTGCGCCTACAGCGCCTAAAGTGAGCCCGGCAAGCCTGAGGTGAAGGATCCTAGTAATGGCGATCTTCAGCCTCTCGTCTTCCGGGGCCACGTTGCTCCAGTCATTGCCGTGCACTATTGGAGCTTGGCGCACGGCGGTGAAGGGCTGCAGATTCTCCTCGACGATCCAGCACCACTCCGCTCTCCACTCCTCCCACTTGCTGCGGAGCTCACCCTCCAAGTACGCCTCCTTCTTGCCGACTCTTGAGATCCAGGCGAGCCCTCCGGCAAGCGGCTCTCCTCTCTCTACCCGAGGTATGAAGAAGTGGCGGAAAAGGGCAACATTGGGGTGGACTCCGACAAAGTTTTCGCACAAATGTGCGAAAACTGCCATGGTCAGAACGGCGTTGGGGGTGAAGTCAAGGAGGCGGAAGCCGTAGGTGTTCATGATATCGCAGAAGAACTTCGAGAAGGGCGGGCAGAGCCCGCAATAGAAGAACAGCGCGAAGAATGGGTACCAGTTTGGAGCCAGCTCCGAAGCAGCGGCCGGGAGTACCCTCGTGCGCGGATGCGCCCGCGTCTCCGTCGCCCAAAAGAGGTAGAAGTACTCCCTCAGCTCCTTCACACCGAGCTGGGGGGAGAAGATCGCCCGCTCCTTCCGCAGCGCCGCGAGCCGCTGCGCCTCGGCCGACTTCACGCCCTTTCCCTTGTCGGCTTTCGGAGCCATGGCGGAGGTGGTGGGGGAGGTCGACGGCGTTGGTGGTGCTGGTGGCAATGGGGGGCGGAGCGCTGCTCTCTCGGCTTCGGGAAGAAGGGGGGAGCGGCGGAGGTTCGTGAAGATGGAGTAGTAGCAACCAGCGAGGGGGAACGAACTGCCCCTATTTCCTCTGCTTATAAAGAGGGACGGGGCGGACGTTTCGCCCTTCCGAATAAAGAACCACCCACGATCACTCCCACGATGCCGCATTCAACGCGTGCCGTTAGGGGAGAGCGCGGTGGATACGGAGCGAGATTCGGCGTGGCCCAGTCCACATGTGCCCGTGCCCTGTCTTGGGCCTGGCCCAACAGCGCTCGGCAACGTGTCTGGCCCAGGCCCGGGGGCTCCTGTCGGTGTACTAGAGTAGGGGTACCCTAGTACCCCGAACTTGTGCATGGGCAGTTGCAGCACCCCGCGGCAAGGCTTGCCGGGCTAACACCAAGATCCTCCGTGGTTCCCTTGGAGCCATTCAAGAACAAAGTATTTAAGCTCAGGAGACAAGGCCCCGGCAAGAGGAGCTTGTCGGGAAGGCCAACCGAGGCACTCCAAGGAACTTGCCGCGAGGCGCCACGCGCTCCGGCAAGGCAACAAGGCCCCAGCAAGAGGAGCTTGCCGGGAAGACCAACCAAGGTACCTCGAAGCCTGGTGAGCGACAAGCTTCCGGACCCAACAAGATAGCAGCAGCAGCAAGGCGCTTGCCGCGGCAGGCGGCCACTCTGTGCCCACGCTCCAGCACACCCACCAACGTGTCGCTCTGGGGGCCTCTCCAGGCGCGCGTGGCGGGAGGCTGTGCAGCCAGCGGTGCGCAGTGGCATGCGAAGCTGACAAGATCGCCATCATGGCGAACGGTGGCGCCCCTAACGGTCCTTTTCTGCACTGTTCGGGCGACTCAGATGGGCATTTAATGCCCTTGTCCCCTGCCGTCAGGGTTAGGTAGGGTGCACTGTACAAGTAACTGTACCAACCACCCCACTTTTTACATTTATACCCTTCTCTGCGTTGCCACCTGTCGGTGACCCCTTTAGCGTATAAAAGGAGGCCCATGCGCAACGTTGAGGGGGTTCGGTTCCGGAGGTTCGATTCATTCGTGAGCCAGAAAACACTTAGCTCTCGCGAGCAAGAACATAATAGAACCAGACAAGCAGTAGTAGGAGTGTTATCTCTCCGGAGAGCTCCGAAGCTGGGTAAACTGCTCGTGTGCTTCGCCTCGATCTGCTCTTCGTGCGATCTCCGCCCCCCGCCGAACCTAAAGGGGCCCGGTCCGCCGGTCCCATAGGTGTTCGTGGATCAGTTTCCCCCGACACTCCTATTAGATCTATGTTTTGCAATATGAATCTTGATAATTATGGGACTGATGATGAGTCAACTTTACCTAGAAGGTGTCCCAAGAATTCGGAGTTTTTAGATCTTGATGCTAAATTTGGTAAAAGTGGGATTGGAGAGGTCACAACTTTAAATAGCATTGAACCCACTATCTCGTATTTCAAGGAATTTGATTATGATAATTGTTCTTTAGAAGGTTGTATTTCCTTGTTGCAATCCGTTGTTAATTCTCCTCATGCTTATAGTCAAAATAAAGCTTTTACCAAACATATCGTTCATGCCTTGATGCAATCTTATGATGAAAAACTTAATTTGGAAGTGTCTATACCTAGAAAACTTAATGATGAGTGGGAACCTACTATAAAGATTAGAATTAAAGATCATGAGTGTTTTGCTTTGTGTGATTTGGGTGCTAGTGTTTCCACGATTCCGAAAACTTTATGTGATATTCTAGGTTTCCATGATCTTGATGATTGCTCTTTAAATTTTCACCTTGCGGAATCCACCATTAAAAAGCTGATGGGAAGGATCAGTGATGTTCTCATTGTCTCAAATAGAAATTTGGTGCCCGTAGATTTTATCGTTCTTGATATAAATTGCAATCTTTCTTGCCCTATTATTCTTGGTAGACCTTTCCTTAGAACAATTGGCGCGATTATTGATATGAAGGAAGGGAATATTAGATTCCAAATAGCATTAAAGAAAGGCAGGGAGCACTTTCCAAGAAAGAAAGTCAAATTACCTTATGAATCTATCACTCGGGCTACTTATGAATTTAGTGCCAAAGATGGCAGTCGTTAGATCTATCTTTGCTTTTATGCCTAGCTAGGGGCATTAAACGATAGCGCTAGTTGGGAGGCAACCCAATTTTATTTGTGTTTTTTGTTTTTATTCCTGTTTAGTAACAAATCTTGCATCTACCCTATGTTTAGATGTGTTTTTCTCTTTTAATTAGTGTTTGTGCCAAGTAGAACCTATAGGATAACCTATGATGATAGTTGATTTGATTCTGCTGAAAAACAGAAACTTTGTGCACACGAATTTAGTTTTGTTAACTCACAGAAACGTGCTTTTGCATTGATTCTTTTTTCTGATGATCAATAAACAAATTATCCAGGACTTCCTATTTTGGTAGGAGTTTTAGAGTTCCAGAAGTTTGCGTTAGTTACAGAGTGCTACAGACTGTTCTGTTTTTGACAGATTCTGTTTTTCATGTGTTGTTTGCTTATTTCGATGCATCTATCGCTAGTAAAATAGTTTATAAACCATAGAGAAGTTGGATTACAGTAGGTTTAACACCAAATTAAATAAATAATGAGTTCATTACAGTACCTTATGTGGTGGTTTTATTTTCTTTCACTAACGGAGCTTATAAGATTTCCTGTTGAGTTTTGTGTTGTGAAGTTTTCAAGTTTTGGGTAAAGCTTTTATGGACTATGGAATAAGGAGTGGAAAGAGCCTAAGCTTGGGGATGCCCATGGCACCCCAAGATATTCAAGTATAGCCAAAAGCCTAAGCTTGGGGATGCCCCGGGAAGGCATCCCCTCTTTCATCTTCGTTCATTGGTAACTTTACTTGGAGCTATATTTTTATTCGCCACATGATATGTGTTTTGCTTAGAGCGTCGTGTATTATATTAGTCTTTTTTTAGTTTACCACAATCATCCTTGCTGTACACACCTTTTTGGAGAAGCCTATTTGATTAGAATTTGCTAGAATACTCTATGTGCTTCACTTATATCTTTTGAGCTTGATAGTTTTTGCTCTAGTGCTTCACTTATATCTTTTAGAGCACGGCGGTGGCTTATTTTTGTAGAAATTGCTAGTCTCTCATGCTTCACTTATATTATTTTGAGAGTCTTTTAGAACAGCATGGTATTTGCTATGGTTATAAAATTGGTCCTAGAATGGTAGGCATCCAAGTTGGGTATAATAAAAACTATCATAGGAAGTGAATTTGATGCTATGATCAATTTGATACTTGATAATTGTTTTGAGATAGGGAGCTAGTGATATAAAAGTCATGCTAGTTGGGTGATTATGATTTTAAAGAATGCTTGTGTTGAAGTTAGCAAGTCCCGTAGCATGCACGTATGGTTAAAGTTGTGTAACAAATTTGAAACATGAAGTGTACCTGACTTGTGCATCCTTATGAGTGGCGGTCGGGGACGAGCGATGGTATTTTCCGACCAATATATCCCCCTAGGAGTATGCGCGTAGTACTTGATTTTTGATGACTTCTAAATTTTGGCAATAAGTATATGAGTTCTTTTGACTAATGTTGAGTCCATGGACTATACACACTTTTACGTTTCCGCCATTGCTAGCCTCTTTGGTACCGTGCATTGCCCTTTCTCACCTTGAGAGTTGGTGCAAACTTCACCGGTGCATACAAACCCCGTGATACGATACGCTCTATCACACATAAACCTCCTTATATCTTCCTCAAAACAGCCACCATACCTACCTATTATGGCATTTCCATAGCCATTCCGAGATATATTGCCATGGAACTTTCCACCGTTCTGTTCATCATCATCATGACATATTTTACTTTTGTCATATTGCCATTGAATGATCATGTAGTTGACATCATATTTGTGGCAAAGCCACCATTCATTATTTTTCATACATGTCACTCTTGATTCATTGCACCATCCCGGTACACCGCCGGAGGCATTCATATAGAGTCATATCTTGTGCTAGTTTCGAGTTGTAATTCATATGTTGTAATCAATAGAAGTGTGATGATCATCATTATTAGAACATTGCCCAAAAAGAAAAAAAGGAAAAAAAGAAAAAAAAGAAGAAAGGCCAAAAAAAAAGAAAGGCCCAAAAAAAAGAGAAAAAAGGGCAATGTTACTATCTCTTTTTCCACACTTGTGCTTCAAAGTAGCACCTTGTTCTTCATGTAGTGAGTCTCATATATTGTGCTTCAAAGTAGCACCATGTTTTTCATATAGTGAGTCTCATAAGTTGTCTTTTTCATACTAGTGGGAATTTTTCATTATAGAACTTGGCTTGTATATTCCTACGATGGGCTTCCTCAAATGCCCTAGGTCTTCGTGAGCAAGCAAGTTGGATGCATACCCACTAGTTTTCTTTTGTTGAGCATTCATTTATAGCTCTAGTGCATCCGTTGCATGACAATCCCTACTCCTCATGTTGACATCAATTCATGGGCATCTCCATAGCCCATTGATTATCCTCGTTAATGTGAGACTTTCTCCTTTTTTGTCTTCTCCACACAATCCCCATCATCATATTCTATTCCACCCATAGTGCTATATACATGGCTCACGCTCATGTATTGCGTGAAGGTTGAAAAAGTTTGAGATTATTTAAGTATGAAACAATTTCTTGGCTTTTCATTGGGGCTATAGAAGTTGGGAACATCTTTGTGTGACGGAAATGAAGCACAGCCTAACTATATGATTTTGTAGGGATGAACTTTCTTTTGCCATGTTATTTTGAGAAGACATGATTACTTTGATTAATATGCTTGAAGTTACTATTTCTTTTATCAATATGAACTTTTATTTTGAATCATTTGGATCTGAACATTCATGCCACAATAGAGAAAATTACATTAAGAATTATGCTAGGTAGCATTCCAAATCAAAAATTTCTTTTTTATCATTTACGTACTCGAGGACGAGCAGGAATTAAGCTTGGGGATGCTTGATACGTCTCCAACGTATCTATAATTTTTTATTGCTCCATGCTATTATATTGCCCCCTTTTTTGATGTTTATGGGCTTTATTTTACACATTTATATCATTTTTGGGACTAACATACTAACCAGAGGCCCAACCCGTATTGCTGTTTTTTGCCTATTTCAGTATTTCGAAGAAAAGGAATATCAAACGGAGTCCAAACGGAATGAAACCTTCGGGAGCATGATTTTTGGAACGAACATGATCCAGAGGACTTGGAGTGCAAATCAAGAAGAAGCCGAGGCCTCCATGAGATAGGAGGGCGCCCCCCCTATAGGGCACGCCCCTGTCTCGTGGGCCCCTCGGGCGGCCACCGACGTACTTCTTCCTCCTATATAAGCCTACGTACACCGAAAACATCCAGGGAGCCAACGAAACACAATTTCCACCGCCGTAACCTTCTGTATCGGCGAGATCCCATCTTGGAGCCTTCGCCGGCGCTCCGCCAGAGGAGGAATCAACCACGGAGGGCCTCTACATCAGCATCCTTGCCCCTCCGATGAGTTGTGAGTAGTTTACCATAGACCTACGGGTCCATAGTTATTATCTAGATGGCTTCTTCTCTCTTTTTGGATCTCAATACAATGTTCTCCCCCTCTCTTGTGGAGATCTATTCGATGTAAACTCTTTTTGCGGTGTGTTTGTCGAGATCTGATGAATTGAGGGTTTATGATCAAGTTTATCTATGAATAATATTTGAATCTTCTCTGAATTCTTTTATGTATGATTGAGTTATCTTTGCAAGTCTCTTCGAATTATCAGTTAGGTTTGGCGTACTAGATTGATCTTTCTTTCCATGGGAGAAGTGCTTTGCTTTGGGTTCAATCTTGCGGTGTCCTTACCCAATGACAGCAGGGGTTGCAAGGCACGTATTGTATTATTGCCATCGAGGATAAAAAGATGGGGTTTATATCATATTGCTTGAGTTTATCCCTCTACATCATGTCATCTTGCTTAAGGCGTTACTCTGTTCTTATGAACTTAATACTCTAGATGCAGGCAGGAGTTGGTCAATGTGTGGAGTAATAGTAGTAGATACAGGCAGGAGTCGGTCTACTTGTTGCGGACGTGATTCCTATATACATGATCATGCCTAGATAATCTCATAATTATTCGCTTTTCTATCAATTGCTTGACAGTAATTTGTTCACCCGCCGTAATACTTATGCTATCTTTAGAGAAGCCACTAGTGAAACCTATGGCCCCCGGGTCTATATCTTATCATGTTTGCTTCCAATCTACTTTTATTTGCATCTTTACCTTTTTGCATCTATATTATAAAATACCAAAAATATAATTATCTTATCATACTATCTCTATTAGATCTCACTTTCGCAAGTGGCCGTGAAGGGATTGACAACCCCTTTATTGCGTTGGTTGCGAGTTCTTTGTTTGTTTGTGTAGGTGCGTGGGACTTTTGAGGAGCCTCCTACTGGATTGATACCATGGTTCTCAAAAACCAAGGGAAATACTTACACTACTATTGCTGCCCTTTCCTCTTCAAGGAAAACCAACGCAAGCTCAAGACGTAGAAGAGGGTCGGATGTCTGGGCTGGACGCCGGATGTCCGGACCCTGTAGCTTTTGCTGCAGACCCGTGGCTGAGGGGTAGACCTCTAGGGGCCGGATGTCCGGGGCCATGGCCGGATGTCCGGTGCCTGGAAGCTGTCCTTTCCTTCTTCCGTTGGTTCTCTTCTTCCAGGGACTTGGTGGCTTGACCATCTTCATGTGCATCCTCGGGAGGGTCCTCTTGGTACCTAATCATGCACAACATTCCGGACTTAGGTAGTAGCCATGTCTCAAGCGGATCATATGAGATATCACTAAGGAGAGAAGTCACCTCGGTCTCGAGAGCTCTAGCTCGTGCTCTTGTCATGGGCCCTCTTGGTGCTTTGTGAGACGATGGTAGGTCCATGGGGATGACCGTAGGATGCTCCGCATCATCTCCCCTCCCTTGGGAAAGATCCGACCTCGGATTGAAATCCTCATCACCATGGTATGGGGAGAGATCGTTGACGTTGAAGATATCGCTCACATTATACTTGTAGCATGGGAGATCGATCTCGTAAGCGTTGTTGTTGTAGCGTGCTAGCACCTTGAAGGGTCCATCATCTTGAGGTAGAAGTTTGGACTTGCGTTCGTTGGGGAAGCGGTTCTTGCGAAGGTGTAGCCACACGAGATCTCCAATTGTTGAATATCATGGGTTGCTTGTTGACGTTGAGCTTGGTCGCTAGTCGTTGTACTTGGCACTCGATGGTGTGCCTTGTATCCTCATGCATCTTCTTGATGTAGCTTGCGCATGCACTCGCATCCATGTTGGTGCACTCTTGTAGTGGAAGAGGTAGAATGTCCAATGGGGACAACGGGTTGAAGCCGTAGACGACCTCGAAGGGGGATTTGCCGGTGGTCGAATGTCTTGCATGGTTGTATGCGTACTCGGCGATGGGTAGACATGCCTCCCACTCCTTGATGTTCTTCTTAATCAAAACACGAAGTAGAGTGGAGAGCGTACGGTTCGTCACCTCCGTTTGGCCGTCGGTTTGAGGATGGTATGCGGATGAGAACAAGAGCTTGATTTCGAGCTTGGCGCATAGTGTCTTCCAAAAGTAACTCCAGAACTTGACGTCGCGGTCGGAGACGATTTTCTTTGGTACTCCATGTAGACGCAATATTTTCCTACAAAAGAGATTGGCCACATGTGAAGCATTGCCTATCTTGTTGCAAGGAATGAAATGTGCCATCTTGGAAAATTGGTCCACAACAACAAACACGGAATCCTTTCCATTTTTAGTTCTAGGCAAACCAAGTACAAAATCCATGCTAATGTCTTCCCAAGGTTGATAAGGAATAGGAAGAGTCATGTAAAGACCATGGGATTGAGCTTTATACTTAGCTTTGCGACATGTAGAGCATTGGTTGGTGAAGCGTGAGACGTTGCGGAACATCTTGGGCCAAAAGTAGTTCTTGGAGAGCATGGCGAATGTCTTGTCGCATCCAAAGTGTCCCATTAATCCGCCTCCATGAGCCTCTTGCAAAAGGAGTAAACGAAGAGAAGACTCGGGAATGCAAAGTTTGTTAGTTCTCATAAGATAATCATCCTTGATGTAATATCGTTCCCAAGATGTATGCGTCAAACATTTAGCATAAAGAGTAGCAAAAGATGGATCATTAGCATACAAGTCTTTGATGTGCTCAAAGCCAACAACATTCAACTCAAGTTTAGTGACAAACGTGCATATGCGTGAAAGTGCATCCGCAACTACATTTTCCTTACCCTTGATGTACTTGATCACATAGGGAAAAGATTCAATAAATTCACTCCATTTGGTATGACGCTTGTTTAACTTAGTTTGGCCTTTCAAGTACTTAAGCGTTTCATGATCGGTACGGATGACAAACTCATGAGGTCTAAGGTAATGCTCCCAAACATGTAGCACACACACTAAAGCATACAATTCTTTGTCATAGATGGGATAGTTAAGTTGAGCACCAGAGAGTTTTTCACTAAAATATGCAATGGCTCGTTTTTCTTGCATCAAAACTCCGCCAATTCCGGTACCACTTGCATCACAATGAACCTCAAAAGTTTTGTCAAAGTTGGGCAAAGCAAGAATTGGAGCATGAGTAAGCAAAGACTTGAGCTCATCAAAAGTGGTGGTTTGCAAACATCCCCAAACAAAAGGAGTATTCTTCTTACTCAAGGCATGCAAAGGATCGGCAATAGTGGTAAAATCTTTCACAAAGCGACAATTAAAACCCGGAAGGCCAAGAAAGCTACGCACTTGTGGCAAACTGGTGGGTTGGGGCCAAGTTTTAATTGCTTTAATTTTAGATTCATCAACATGGACACCCTTGGAAGAGACAATGAAACCCAAGAAAACAAGCTTATCAACACCAAATGTGCACTTTTTCATGTTGGCATAAAGACGTTCCTTGCGAAGATTTTGCAAAATAGCCCTAACATGCTTTAGATGCTCTTTCATGGATTTGCTAAAAACAAGAATGTAATCAAAGTAAACCACAACTACACTCCAATATAAGGGCGAAGCACAAAATGCATAAGACGCATGAAAGTACCGGGAGCTTCCGACAAACCCATAGGCATAACCAACCACTCGTACAAGCCAAATTTGGTTTTGAAAGCGGTTTTCCATTCATCACCTTCTTGTATGTGGATTTGATAATAGCCACTTTTGAGATCAATTTTTGAGAAAATGCTGGCACTGCTAAGTTCATCAAGCATATCATCTAAGCGAGGAATGGTATGCCTATAATAGGGCTGGATTTCGAGCCGAGTCGAGCCAGCTCGGCTCGACTCGCTAGAGCTCGTTTCGTTAGCGAGCTAGCTCGACTCGACTCGTTACTATAACGAGCTTAAACCCAAGATTGGCTCGACTCGTATAACTCGCGAGCTAGCTCGTTTAGCTTGTTAAGCTCGTTAAAGATATGAACATAAAACCCTCAAAATGATAAAAATGATTATGTATATATTAAACATATATATCACTAAACAATTGTAATTTCCCTGTAATGCATGAGTCTCCTAGGCGGCTGGGCCTTGTGTTGTGCGCCCAGAACGTAGGGTGCTGAGTGGCTTATCTTTTTTGTATTGGAGTGCTTGATCTTTTGTACCGACTACCGAGCCTAACGAGTTACACGAGTACTCGTAAGATCGGCTCGTTTAACTTGGTCTATAAACGATCTTAAATTAAAGCTTGGCTCGACTCATTATTCTTCGAGTTCGAGTCGATTCGAGCCGAGTCACGAGCTACTCGTTTAGCTCGCGAGCTTCGAGCTTTTTTTCCAGCCCTAGCCTATAACAAACAGTAATCGCATTGATAGGTATACAATCCGAGTACATGGGAAAACTACCGTCTTGCTTGGGCACAAGTATAACGGAAACGACACAAGGGCTTAAGCTTTCACGTACATGACAGTTGTCGATTAGTTGTTGTACTTGCCATTGGATCTCCTTAGTTTCTTCGGGGTTGACGCGGTATGGAGCTTTGTTTGGAAGAGGTGCTCCGGGGATGAGGTCGATTCGGTGCTCAATGCCTCGTAGAGGAGGTAGACCCGGAGGTAGATCATCAGGGAAAACATCTTGGAATTCCTACAAAAGAGAAGATAACACTAAAGGTAGATCGTGAGAGGTGTTAGTTTGAGGGTCCCCATCCTTGTACACAAGGACAAAGTGCATAACACTCAATGGGTTCTCACAAACTTCTCTCATCTCTCTTTTGGTGGCAAATAGGACTAAGTTTTTCTTGTCGCTCATCATGGAGGCACTCGGTTTTGGCTTGTGGCTCTCACTCTCTTTTGGGTGGATCACTTTCTCACTCTTCTCTCCATGATGGGTGGCTTGCTTGTCGGCTATCACTTGATTAGGAGACATAGGTCGTAGCACATATTCCTTCCCTTTCATCTTGAAGCTATAGTGATTGGTACGCCCGTTGTGGATGATGCCACGGCCAAATTGACATGGTCGGCCAAGAAGGAGGTGGCAAACAGAGATCGGGACGACATCACACTCCAAAGTGACCTCATATGCACCAATTTTGAAGGAGACTTGGACCGTATGCTCAACTCGTATAGTGCCGGATCGCTTAGCCATTAGACTTTGTATGGGTGTGGGTGCTTCATCTTGACCAATTGTAGCTTGGAGCATAGTTCTTCACTTGCCAAGTTGTGACAACTACCTCCATGAATGATGACCTTGACGGACCTTCCATGGATGCCGGCCTTAGTGTGGAAGATGTGGCATCTTTGGTCTTCTTCTTGTTGATGTTAAAGGGTCAAGACTTTGGAGACAACGAGAGCGGGGCTCGAATCCTCATCACAAAAGACTTGATCATCTTCATCCTTGTTCACGCGTCGGTGCATGGACACTTGCTCAAGGGCTTCCATCTCCTCGTCACTCATGGAGTCATAGGTTCCATCATCGTTGAGGACCATGGTGTGCTTGTTTGTGCATTGGAAAGACTTGTGGCCTCGATCGCCACAAGTGAAACACTTGAAGGAGCTTGTCTTGATGGTCTCATCGGTCGGAGTAGACGATGAAGCATGCGGCTTGAAGTTGCTTGTAGTAGGAGGAGTACGACTTGAGCTTGTTGAAGTTTTCTTGTAACTTGACATGTCGTCGTTGCTTGTAGATGGCTTGGTTGAGGTAGAAGTTGGAGGGGTCGTTGAAGCTTGGTTGTTGGAGAAGCCGTAGGTCTTGGATGAGTACTTGGTGTACTTGAAGTCATCTTGCACTTGGCGTTCCGCCTTGGTAGCTTGATGCACGAGCTCAGTGAGGTTGGAGTAGGGTTGGAAGTCGGCAATCTTCTTGATGGGATGATTGAGGCCATTCAAGGAGCGTGCCATAGTTTGCTCATCATCTTCTGTGACATTGGCTCGAATCATGGATATCTCCACTTCCTTGTAGTTTTCTTCAACACTCTTTGTTCCTTGCTTGAGGAGTTGGAGCTTCTTGAAGAGGTCGCGGTTGTAGTAGGTGGGCACTAAATGTGCTCGCATGAAATCCTTCATTTGAGCCCAAGTGGTGATTGGTGGTCCACCTCTTGATTCTCGGCGCTCAAGGACTTGTTCCCACCATATGAGAACATAGTCTTGGAACTCTAGGGATGCCATAGCGATCTTATTCTCTTCCTCATATTTGTGCAAACGAAAGATTTTGTCAACCTTCAATGCCCATGATAGGTATTCTTTGGGATCATTGCTTCCATTCAACTTGGGCATTGTGAATTTTAGCTTGCCGTAGCGTTTCTCTTCATTGTGTTGTGGTCGAGGATGATGATGACGCCCATGACGGTGAGGGTAATCATCCTCATGTTTCTCTTGGCGTGGAGGAAGTCCATGATCATCTTGCTCTTGTTGAACTTGAGGTTGAGGAGGAACTTGTCGGGTTTGTGGAGGAACTTGACGTTGCACTCGCGGTTGGTAGTTCCGCTCTTGGATTTCTTCTCGAAGTGCTTCCTCTTGATTGCGCCGATCTCGATTGTGGTTGGCGATGGCTCGACCTGATTCCTGAAGGGCACGTTGCGCCTCAAGATCTTGTGCTTCACGTTGTTGTTGTTGAAGACGTTGAGCCTCTGCGTCTTGTTCCTCTTGATGTAGACGCGCTCGTTCTTCCTCTTGGCGCCATTGACGTTGTCGTTCTTGAGCTTGTGCAAAAGCAACTTGGTGTGGTTGAGGACAAAGTACTTGCTCATCGACTTTCTCTTGTGAATGCTTCTCGTGTAGAGGGTTGCGGGATGCATGACGATCTTGACGCGCGGCTCGTCGAAGAGTGTTCGATGACGGTGTACTTGACCCGGAGAAGGTGTCATCGGAGTGTCGACCTAAGCGGCTCCGTCTTGAGGATGAAGAAGTTGAAGGAGGGCGGTTCACCAACAAGGCGATGATCTCATCCATTCTTGCATCGTTCTCTTGCTTGTGAGCGTCGAGCTTGTTGTCGAAGTAGTCCTTTGTACGTTGCTCGGAGAGTCGCAAGTCGGTGGCGAGGTTGTCGATGCGGTCGGTCATAGCTTGTTGCTCTTGATGCAACACTTGTTGTGCACCAAAGAGGTGGCTCTTGGTGACGAATGATGACATGTCGTCGTCTTGCTCGATGAAGAGTGGGTTGGTAGAAGTACTTGGCCTGTCCATCATTCCAAACAAAAATGTGAGTGGGAGAAGGAGAAGAACTTATACCAAATGTACCTTGACCGATGTTGACGATGAATCAAGATCACTCAAATGCGGACAATCAAATAGCACAATTGGTACCAATTCTTGTCGGTTCTTACACCTACACAAGTAAAAGCTTGTGGTGGAGCTTGGTTAGGATGGTGGCACAAAATTGGATGCAATTGTAAGTGAGCTTCAATAATGTTGGAAAAGATACACAAATTTGCAAATGCAACAAGTAGACCAAGCAAGTAGAGGTACACGGAAACACACACGCAAATAGATAAGTGGGATTGTGCAAACCAAAAATGAGCCAAAATGTGCAATCCACGGAAATGGTCTTGTTGCACAATACAAGAGAGACGCGAGCACGATTGCACAATAGGCGGATACGTAACTTGTGCACAACCTACTAGGCAAAAATGCAATGACCTCTATCCCAAGTATGTTATATGTATGGTATTTCGGTCATATGATCCAAGATGGTCGGATATGACAATCTTAATGTAGTACGATGCTATGGTTCTTGCTTATAAGCTCTTTGCTTATTTGTCCTTCTTTGCTTAAAAGCTTGGTTGGCTCTTTCACTTTTGAGCTCTTTTCTCATGACAACTTTGTGACACAAAAGATGATGCTAAGATATGCACCACTATGGTATGGTGTGTATGCTATGGAGTATGATCACTAATGTGCACAAGTCATGTTGCCAGCAATACTCAAAGGCTAGTCTCGATGGCTAAGCAACGCAAAAGTAAGGCTATGTGGTTACCAATGCAATTGCAAGGTATGACCAAGATGTCGTTGAAGTTACCATCCTTGGCGATGATGAGTCCTTTGCGAAGATGAGCGGTGTTGATGCTGATGTTGAACCGTACCTATATAGCCGAAACACAATTGGACACGGGTACCACAACCCAAAATCTCAAAGACCAAAACGTGTCAAAATCGTCATAGGAGGTAGCAGTGAGCGGTGGTGGTGCTTGCGGAAAGTGGTGGTGGTATGCGGAAGTATGCCTAGGCACCGGGGCAAAATTGGGTGAAACTAGGCGGCAAAAGGCGCGGGTGATGGAGTTGCAGCTGCCAGGGGCCGGATGTCCAGGCCAAAGGCTGGATGTCCGGGACACCGGATGTCCAGGGGACTCGGGCGGATGTCCGGGCGCCTCGATCGTGGCCGAACAAGATGAACTCCACGGGACAAAGGGCAACTCCGGTGCAAAATTTGGACGAATTTGTGGAAGGAAATTGCGGATAAGATGGGGGAAAGCTAGATCCACTCGATGCAAAGCAGTTCCGTGGGTCCAATCCAGCAAAACTTCATCACACCAACAAATGACAAAAAAATTTGGGGCTATTTTTGGTGGGGATTTTTAGATTTAGGACAAAAACAACAAAACCAAGCTAGAAAACACGGGCTAGGGGCTCCAAAAACATGATCAACGTGGCTCATGATACTAAGATGATGTATGGAGGAACCCTAGGGGCCAATCTTTCACGTTTGCAGAGGATCCCTACAAGGAACACGAAGAATGCACGGAGGGGAACGAGGGAAATCACAGGGAGAACGCAAGAGAAAACACTCCACCAACACAAATATGATCACACATGTGCTAGATCATCGAGGCACAAAGTAACACGAGATCCAAAGTCAACAAGGGATGATACAAAGGTAGCCGTTCTTCTCCGTGAGGAGGTCTTGATGGACTTCTCCGGATGCAGGTCTTGAATCTAGGTGGATCTTCTTCGAAGAGGTGCGGTCCCTCACGAGGAGTAGATCTGATACGGATGAGCAGTGGTCTATCTCAAATGAGCTAAACCAATGATAACCCTAAAATGTAGGTGGAGAGCGAGTATATATAGTCTAAGGGGCGAAGGGATACATGGGCCTCGGCCCGGAGGCGCTGCACGCATGCAAGAGGAGGCCGGATGTCCGGGCGTCGGTCCGGATGTCCGGGAGCTCGTGAGGGGCCGGATGTCCGGGCTGTCGGGCCGGATGTCCGGGCTGGTGTAGTCGGCCTTGCTGCTCTCTAGATAGACCGGGCCGGATGTCCAGTCGGAGGGGCCAGATGTCCGGGGCTTCAGGAGGAGCCGGATGTTCGGGGTGATGACTGGATGTCCGGGCCGTCGGGGCAGGCTTCTGTGCTCCCTGGATGACGTGTCTGGATGTCCGGGCTGGAGGCTGGATGTCCGGTGTGGAGGGCCGGATGTCCGGGCTGGACGTCGGATGTCCGGGCCCTATAGCTTCTGCTGCAGACCCGTGGCTGAGAGGTAGATCTCCAGGGGCCGGATGTCCAGGGCCATGGCCGGATGTCCGGTGCCTGGAAGCTGTCCTTGGCTTCTTCCACTGGTTCTCTTCTTCCGGGGACTTGGTGGTTTGACCATCTTCATGTGCAACCTCGGGAGGGTCCTCTTGGTACCTAATCATGCACAACATTCTGGACTTAGGTAGTAGCCATGTCTCGAGAGGATCATATGAGATATCACTAAGGAGAGAAGTCACCTCGGTCTCGAGAGCTCTAGCTCGTGCTCTTGTCAAGGGTCCTCTTAGTGCTTGGTGAGACGATGGTAGGTCCATGGGGATGATCGTAGGATGCTCTGCATCACTGGCCTCCTCTCCTGGTGGGCAACGACGCCGATGAAGAAGCGCCCGCTGGTGTCCCAAAACTGTCTATGAATGCAATCCAGAGATGTAGGGATGGAATGTAAGTACCCCTCCCATGGGCCGCCACCAAAGAAGTACCAACAAAACGCGCTGGACCCGCACCCACCATCTTTCAATAGCTGTCATGACAAAGAGTAAACGGAATTAGTACAACATAAATAAATTGAATACCTAACATGAATAATAATATGTCTATAATTTAAGTTGGGATGCATACAAACTAATAGTAGTCTGGATAGTCTATATATGCTCCGGGATCCATAGATGCATCATCATCAGTATCACGCGTGTCGTCATGAATGTCATGCTCATCCGGTTCAGCGACATCAACATGTGGAAGGCCTTTCTGTAATCTGTCAAGCATTGACAAGTCATCCAATCAATAACTCTTCTCGTTTCGGCTCTTCTTATTCTGGCTCATGGATGAAGTCGGATTCAGTATCAATGTCTACTTCCATGTTTTGGGGTGAAGTAGAGAGGTTCTTGAAACGTTTTTTGGAAAGACGGGTTTCTTGGGAGAATTATCCTTCATATGTGTCTGGGTTAATGTGAGGTTCATAATCCTCTTCATTCAGCGAGGTGGTCTAACACGTGGTGGCACTTCATAAACGACATCCCAACCATTCAGATTTGTATTAGTTTGGCATGCCCACGGTAGATAGAAAACTTGGGTCGCATGTTGAGCCATAATATAGACACTGGGAACATCTAAATGGGTGCTTTGTTTGATTTCGACTAGTCCTATATGTTAAAGATTACTTCTAGTCTCCTTCGTCTAGAATCAATAATATTTGCAAACTATGACGTTCGGTGCGTTTTCACCATAGAATAGAAGTTCATAAATTGCTTAAACTCTTCCATAATACTCGGTACCTCGTTCGCCGATAGCAGAGACACCACAATTTGTAGATTTTTGGTCGGCTATAGATAGCTCTTTGCCAAAGTTATGAAAGCAATACCCGTTGATGTCGTATTTCTCAAATGAACGGACGTTATAGTCAAAACCATTAGCGGGTTGTCTCAATTCGGCGTCCATAGACTCTAAATTAGCCTACAAGTTTAATACGAAAGGATTGTTGCATTAGCCGCAAACTAGACCAAAAAGTGAAATCGTCAATTAATGATAATTCCTATTTGTTTGAACCAAGAGGTGAAACCAGGATAGCCACCTCCATGCTTTGCCAGAAGGTCATACTCTTCGATGGAATCATTGTGGATCACCGCTCCACACGAGAATTTGGCAACGTATCGACTGTATCAAATATCCGAGAATAAGAGCAGTTCAAAGGAATTAGAAGTTGCGCAACAATGTATCGCGAACTTACTTGATGTACAACCGCACTTCTGTTAGGTTTTTGAAGATATACTACTAAATGTTTCGCCATTCTTCGACATCCAACATTATTGGTTTCGAAGCACCGGCGGGTGCGAGCATCTGTTGACGCTCAAAAGTGGCACAATTGTAAAAGTTGCTTAAAGCCATGTAAAGATTAATTCAAAC
>NC_057813.1:363559162-363736976 GCF_018294505.1 Triticum aestivum
CGTCAAAGAGAATGGCTAGACGGCCAACTCCGGGGCCTCGGGTTAACGCCGGTGGTTAGCTGCCATTAACTTGATGACATAGCACGTCATTAACGCCTAACTAACCCCCTCATGTGTCACTAACATACGGGCCCCACCATTAATTAATGTAAATTAACTACTCTGTTTAGTATCTGTGTCAATGACATATGGGTCCCACCATCACTACAAAAAATAGATACATCCTTGACATTTTGGCCCGAATGATTTTTTCTGTCATGCTTATGACACTTCTATGACGATAATTGTGACCAAAACACGTATCATCATAGGTGTGGTGGGCTCCTACTTCTATGACAAAAAATCATGACAGAAAATGGGCTTTTCATCCTGGGCGGGCCGGAGATGCACCTGCATGACATTCTCTGGGCCGTCCATGACGGAAAAAAATCATGGTAGAAGCGAGGGCGAGGAAAATATCAAGGAGTTCCGGTTACGGTGGGCGGTCGGGGCCGAGCTATACACGAAGGTTCGCATGTTTCTCTTGTACACATATGGGCATGTGTGCGAGGGCTTGGGCTCTAACTGAACCCTAGCGATCGCACTACTAGCTATGTTACTAAACTCGAGCGATTGATCCCTTGGCTATAATTGAACCCGAGCGATTCCTTCGCCATTGCTGCAACCTGAACCCGAGCAATCAATCACTGTTGCTGCTTACTGAAGCCGATCGAGCCTCCGTGCGAGACGTAGCTAGCCGGTGTTGGGTTGCCTCTCGATGAACAGTGACCATTGCTACCGTGCACGCAGTACGTAGAACGAATCAAGACGTAGTGAGTCGAGCCGATTGTTTGGGTATGGATGAATAGTTCCCGGTGGGGGTTGGATGAATAGGACCCCATGGTAGTAGGACGTTTCCGCTAGATGAACAAGACCCCGAGGAGGCTGCCGCACCCCATCCGATTGGGGGTGGATGAACAGGACCCCATGGAGGCTCTATGAATAGTAGCCAGTGGAGGCTGGATGAACATTAGCGCATGGATGAACAATAGCTGGTGGAGGCTGGAGGAAGTCGATGGTGGATGAACAGTAGCAGGTGGAGGCTGGAGGAAGTCGACGGTGGATGAACAGTAGCTCATGGAGGCTGGAGCGAGGCAGTAGACGGTGGATGAACAGGACCTCGTTTCGACCATAGGCGCTGCAACAGAAGTTTGTTTCCTCTATTTTGCGGTACGCCACACCCCTCCCGATTAACAGGACTCTGTTTCGATCGTAAGCACTCGAACAGAAGTCCGTTTCCTCTATTTTGCAGTACGCCAGACCCTTCTCGATGAACATGATCACGTTTCGACCATATGCGGTCGAACAAAAGGCCGTTTCCTCCGTTCTGCGGTACGCCATACCTCGTTTCAGGTGTTCCGTCCAAGCCAGTTGGCTCCCAATGAACACAATGTATTCCGACCCAGTCGGTTGCCTCCCGATGAACACAACACTGTTTCCTCCATTGTGACCCAGCCGGTTGGCAGCTGTTGAACTGGATGATGTCGCTGTACGCGTTTGAGACCCCGCCTGTATGTACGTACGTAGCCATATTTACTTTCTTGAAGCGTGGCTGTATGTACGTGTACACGATATAGACGAGACTGCATGACATGCTAGGTCCGTGCCTCTACTACGACATGTGCCGCTCCTTACTCGGCTATAGTTCATCGCTGCAGAGAGACCAGCCGTCTAGTATGTACATACACGTTCATGACCAGACAAACAACACTACGTACGCTTTGACCGGGTGGGTCCTAGCTATCAGGGAGGATAAGGACACACTTCCTTGCGTGCGAAGATATAGCTGGTAGGTCCCAGTTGTCAGGGGGGAGAATCATTTTTGTGCCTGTAATATGGACGCACTTCCTTGCGTGCAAAGATGTAGCTGGTGGGTCCCAGCTGTCAGGGGGAAACATTTTTTCGCAAAATACGGTGGCCGTTCCAGAAGGTCCCCGCTGTCAGGTGGAGGAATCATTATTTTGCGCGTAATAAGGAGGCACTTCCTTGCTGCAGCCATGGACCCAGTTGTCAGCTTCTCCATGTATAGTCCTCTTCCGATGGAAGTTGTTCCTTGACCATGTTGACCACACCGCGTCGAGGGGACCAAGGCGGGGACGATGGCGAGGCCTAGGAAGCGAATGACCAGGAGCTGGGGAAGACTCAGAAGTTATTTCCCACGCGAAGGGGAGTACGAGGGTTTACTACTTCGGCTGGAGTGTGAGGCTATCATCGCCTGCTAATAACAGGAGGTCTGAGTGAGTACATGGATTGCCAGACCAACGATGGTAGTAGGGTGGGGCGATGAGGCCTGCACGGAAGCATAGCCGGCCATGGGACACAGGAGTAGGCGGCACGACCGACGATTGTTTGGGCGGCTGGAGGAAGAAGACCAGAGGTTGAAGAAGCATGACGAGCATTGGATGGACATCATACGGTCGCTGCAGGTAGAATCATTTATATTGACTAAGTTGACAAATCCTACGTCCCCATCAACTTAGTAGGCCCACATGTCAGCCTCCAAATATGGTGGGTCCCAGCTAGCAGGGGAGTATTCTTTTTTTTGTGCATAATAAGGAGGCAGTTCCTTGCATGAGAAGATATAGCTGATGGGTCCGAGATGTCAGTAGGGGGAACGTTTTCTCACGAAATACATAGGCCCTTCCAGTGGGTCCCTACTGTCAGGTGGAGGAATCATTATTTTACGTTTAATAAGGATGCACTTCCTTGCGTACGGCCCTGGACCCAGTTGTTAGCCTCTCCACGTACAGTCATCTTCCGATGGATGTCATTCATTGATCACGTTCACGACGCCGCGCCAATAGCACCAGGGCAGTGGAAGACGGTGAGGCCTAGGAAGGGAACACCAAAGAGGCGGGGAAGACTCAACAGTGGTTGCCCACGCGGTGGGGAGTATGAGAGTTTACTGGTTTGGCTGTCGTCGCCGAAAAATAACAGGAAGTGTGGGTGAGTAGAGGAATGGCTTGGCCAGGGATGGAGTAGGGTGGGGCGGGGCGGCCTGCACAGCACACACCCGGCCATGGGAGGGGGGAGCAGGTAGTCCCACCAGTGCTGGTTTAGGCGGCTGGAGCAAGAAGATCAGATATTGGAGAAGCAGCATGGCCATTGGATCAATATCTAACAGTCACTTCTGCTAGAATTGTTTCTGGACTAAGTTGAGAAAGCCTTTCATACACGTCAACCTAGTAGGCCCACAAGTCAGCCTCCAAATCTGTCCCAAACAGCATACACCCAAAATTTGTGGCTAGATTCAAATTAATTTGAAAACTAAACATACCTTAATTGAAATCCAATAAAATTTTACCCGCATAAAAACAATGAAATTTAAAATATCAAAATTCGAAAGAAAAAAGTAATTTGGAACTAATTGCCTGTTTGTTGTATTTTTCTCATTTTACAAAAATTTCTTATTACTTATAGCCCATTTTCTGGGCAAGCCCGAATGCATCCCTCCTCGTCTTCAAAGGTTTCCAGTCCAGCAGGGCGTAGAAAAGCAAGTAGGCCTCCGCTAGTTATTCTGCAAAAAAAAAAAACAGCTGGCTAGCCATTTTTAGAAAGGAAAAAAACTTCATGTGGTAAACATATGAAATAAAAGCCTGGGCTAGACGGGCCACAACTTCCGCACAACCGAGTTGATACCCTTCTCCATCCCGAAAACAGAAAAAATATTGCGCGAGCTGCTGGGTCCCGGGTGTCAGCTGCTCCTTGCGCAGTTATCTTGCTTATTGACTACGTTGATAGTGGCATGCAACCTAGATGTCAGGAAACCATCAGGAGGAGCCCTTTTTTTCTTGTAATAAAGGAGGCATTGCTTGCCTACTGCCATGATCCTGGTGGGTCCCTACTGTCATCCTCCCGTGTACAGTCATGTCCTTATTCCTCTCGGTTATTAACCATGTTCACAACACTGGAGGGCGGCTCCATGGCGAGCAAACCAAGGCGGACGACGATGGTGAGGCCTCAGACGGGAACGAACAAGAGCCAGGGAAGATGGGTATAGTTTTAGGGTGCGATGTGGCCGCAATGCGTGCGCGGCAGCACATCCAGCTATGGGAGGCGGGAGAAGGCGGTCCCACCAGCGCTGGTTTGGCTTTGGCGGCTAGAGGAACAAGAGACTGAAGAAACACGACAGATGTTGAATGTCAATCCAATGGTCAAGGTTGGCGCAATCGCTGTTGACTAAGCCAACACCACGTAGCATACTTTTTTATAGCTAGAAACAAAAAAATGGGCTCGTTCACTTGATAACATTCCTGAAACTGCCACCATTTGATCTTGCGTCACAAATAAAACTGCTAGGAAAATGCGTTCGTTTGCGGTCCTCCTTCCAGGGAATGTTCCCCACACAAGTGACTAGCACACTTGGTTTTCGACTGAGAGGTCTTGGGTTCGAGTCCCAGGAACCCTCAATTTCTCCTCCTTCCTTCCTCGCAAAAAAAGATCAAAGACTTGAGAAGGTGGACAGAACAAGCTAGTGTACCAGTAAAGAGACGTTGTTGAGTTTTAGAAAAAAGAGAGACGTGCTCCTGTAGCTGGTTCGAACACAAACCTAGACTATGACTATATAGTGCTATGCTACTCTGCATGTAATGCAACTGACATATCCAATGTTTTCTTCTCCTCTTCTCTAGTTACTGTGCCTAGCATCAGAATGGCCGCAACAACCATGTCCGCTGGCGGCTCGTCCACCTGCTCTTCAGCAGGCAACAACCAGATATGTGCCAAGTCACCACCCGTACCATCGCCTGTGGGTCTCATCACACCCCCGCCGGCACACTCACCGCAACCGGTTGCTCATCGCAACCCGCTGGCGTTGGTGTGGTGCCACTACTGCAAATCACGCAGAGTCATCTGTCGCGTCTCAACTACAATCATCAACCCTTGCCGAGTCTTCTAGAAGTGCCTGAATCATGGGGTAATAATATGTTTAAGTATTGTTCGCCTGCTTTTAGTTGCTGATTTTTTTAATAGTTTGGTTGATGATCTTCCAATTTGATTCGTGGAGAAAAGGGAAGATTCGTGTGATTTGTATTTCTGGAAAGTTGCTGATGTGGGGGAATGGAACTGTGTTGATTATTTGATTAGCTAAGGAATCTCAATACATGTAGGTTGGGGTGTTGGACAAGTAACTAAAGGAACAACAGGAGAGGAAGATGTAGAGCAGAAGGTTAAAGATGCAGTTTCTCTGATCATGGCCAAGCAACAGCTGTTGAACGACCTTGACATCAATGATGAGATGAAAGAGCTTGTGAAGATAATGGGAAAAATCGTTGTGCTCTGTAGGATGATTGTCTCTTTATTTGTAGTGTATATAGCACTCGTGATGTATTCAGTCGGTATGACATGAGCACTTTGCTAAAACTAGTAATGAATGAAACCTGTTTAGCAGGCTAGGTGTAGTGTTGGGAAAATCTAATCATTTCTATTAATGAAAATCGGAGGGTATCCCCATTTTCTCATAAATAAATAAATAGCAGAGCCCTTTTGCTAATAATTAAATAAATTGGCAGAGGCCCTGTCGGATCAGCTTCATTCCCATTCGAAGACGTAGAGCAAATTGCAGTCCAACAACAAAGTATGTCATCAAATACAAGTTTCACAGCCAAATATGAGTAGAACTAAACAACTATGTCATCATGTTTTAGTCGTCATACAATCACCAAACATAAATCAACATACATAATAAGTGACGTTCTCACAACAAAATACTAAACAACAACTTCATTAGGTTTCAGTTGTCATAGCAAAGGCAATTTCACATAGTAGATAAAAAGTTGTCTTATCACATGCAAAAACGACAAAAGCAATCTAATCATCATCCGCAGCAGCAGCATCAACATCTTCGTCATGTGTATCAGTCTGAATCGTAATTCCCCTAGTTTCATCTTCTTCTTCATCCTCAGTGTCCTCGAATGTTCGCCTCTTATCCATCAACTCTCGTATGTCCACAACCCCGATAGGGAATCTTTTTGCCAGCCTTATTGACGTGATGGTCCTCAAAGATACTATGAACTTCTGTGGAATCTTCTACATCGGGAGCAGTGTAAGCATCATCTTGTCGTGCAAGTTCATGAAACGAATTTCTCTGCTCAAACCTTTGCAATACTCTCCAGTCATCGCTACATGCATATGTGTCTTCCAAGAAAAATATCTGTGTTGCTTGATTTTCCAAAATAAAAGGCTCATCTGTATGGTACGCCTCCTTGACATTGATGGATTTGAAATAATCATCAGCTTTGGGTTTTGCGATCATGTAAAACAGGTTGTACCAACGATAGTAGAACAAAACTACACATTGATGAACCTCGAAACTGGAGATATACTGCAATTGAACAATGTGTGTTATGTTAGCATACATTTCAGTTGTCTCATTGCCGTACGTATCCGTGCTCATGATGACACTGTTTTGTCTCTTCCTGCCTTAGTCACATGCAAGGGTGTTGTAGCGCACATCTCCAACAATGCAATATTCATAATGTCTTACCCGAGTATCAGGACCCATTGCCAGTGCATAAAGGGCATCGTTAATTGCCTGCCCATCCTCCCACATCTTCTGAACCTATGGTTAGAAAATAGACAAGCTGATCATCTTATGTAATCAATATATTAAAACAAGTGACAGTGCAATTCAAAAGCTTACACGACTCTTGAACCATTTCGCAAATCCTGCCATAACCAGTTTGTCAATGTTTCTTGGATTTTGCACTAGTAACTCCTTTTTGTAGATGCTGCACAACATAGTGATCACGTCAAACATCTAAATATATAAGAATGTGCAGCAAGTTTTTTAGATTACGGTGTATAAGCTGCAGTACTTAGCACTTACTCGATATAAGGTAGAATCTCAGGACAATTATTCAACACAAACCAAACCATTTTGTCCAAATCTCTAGGTTTGTCATCTTGTCGACTCTTCCCTGTAAATCGGATAGAACAATCGAAAACACTGAGCTCGGGATTGTCTTCACCCACCTTTTTGCTAAGCTGATCAGCTATTTCAATGTATTTTGAGCAGAATGTCAATGCTTCTGTAGCAATGTAGGCCTCTGCAATGGAACCCTCAGGTCTAGGTGTGTTCCTAACATAGCCCTTGAAAGTGCCTAACCTCCTATCAATAGGGTACATCCAACCATACTGTACTGGACCTCTAAGTAGTGCCTCATCAGGTAGATGAACGGTCAAATGCACCATCACATCAAAGAAGGCTGGAGGGTATATCTTCTCAAGGTCGCATAGGATAGTTGGTATCTTGTTTTTAAGATGCTCCAAAGCATCTGTCCTAATATTTCTACTGCAGAGTTCCCTGAAGAATTGTCCCAACTCCACAACTGCTCTGTATAAGTCAGGGCGGCCCAATCCTCTAAGGATAAAGGTAAAACCCTTTGAAGTGGGACGTGGCAGCCATGAGTTTTCAATCCTTGTACCTTGTTTCCATCTACACCGACTCTCCTTTCAGGGTTGGAAGCAAATCCATGTGGGAATCTCACATGTGACAGGACCTTGCAGAATTCTTTTCTTTTTACCTTGTCCAAGACGTACGTACAACTGGCGCCATATCCCATGATGCACCATTATCGTTCACCTGCAAATCCTTTCTAATACCCAGGTGTGTCAAATCAATCCTAGATTTTAAGGTATCTTTCGTCTTGCCTTCAATATTAAGAAGTGTGCCGATAATGCTATCACATATATTTTTCTCGATGTGCATCTCATCAAGATTATGCCGCAGACCCAAATCTTTCCAATATTCCAAGTCCCACAAAGTAGACCCGCAGGTAAACAATAATCTCTTTTCAGCCCTACCACAGTTCCTTTTCCCGCTACCATTATTAGGATTGTTTCCTAGTGTAATATGCCTGACCTTCTCTAATTCCTCTTGCAACTCATCGCTGGTGAGCCTCTTTGGCGCATCACGGTTTTCATGCTTTGCATTGAACACATGTCTTCGGTATTTTGTAGGACACGGCTTGTCCTTGGCAAGGAAACGGGTGTCCAATGTAACATATCTTGCTAAGTATTGCGTATGACAGATTCTTGTCACAACAAACACATGCATTGTAACCATGTATTGCTCGTCCTGACATTGTGCCCAAAGCCGAATAATCATGGATGCACGAAATTATAACAGCACAGAGAAAGAAATCAGCTGGTGGGCTGCTATATAGTTCTCGAGTGATAACACCCCTCCATAGCTTTTGAAGTTCCTCCACAAGAGGCTCCATGAATAAAGCAAAATCCTTTCCTGGACTTTTTGGACCTGGGATGAGCAAGGCCATCATGTAGTTTGATTCTTTGGTGCATACATTTGGTGGCATGTTGTAAGGGATAACAAGCACTAGCTTCATGCCATATGTGGCGCTCTGGTGGCCAAATGGGTTGAATCCATCTGTAGCTAAGCCAAGTCTAATGTTCCTCAACTCAGCAGCAAACTTTTTGTGTTTATGATTGAAGCTTATCTAGTCATAGCCATGAGATGGATGGCTCATTACATTCTGATATCTGTACTGTTGGTTCGTAGAATGCCACAATACATCCTCTCTTGTTTCATCATCATCAAACAACCTCTACAATCTTGGTATAATTGGAAAATATCTCAGAACATTATGAGGAATCCTCTTCACAGCATCGCCATCTTTCCATCTTGATGATTTGCATTTTGGGCATTCACTTAAGTTGGCTTAATCCTTTCGGAATAGAACACAATTATTCTTACAAACATGGATCATATCATGTCGAATTCCAACTGAACGAAGGAAATTCTTAATTTTACTGTAAGTGTATGGCAGCTCAGACGCATCTGGGTAAGATTTGTGGAAAGCAGCAAACATCGCATCGAATGATTTGTTGGTCATCCGCTCAGATGTCTTCACCTGAAGAAGGGTGACCATAGCTAAGAATACTAACAGCTTATTTTCTGGGGTGACTGCCATGTTGCATTGTTCCAACATGCGGGCCCATCGTTTTTCTTGTGTAGGTGAAAGTTCATGAAATGCACGAGCTTTTCGTAACATTGTTTCAATGTTGGTCAAACTCACTAGCTCCGCTGCCACCACCTCCTCCTCCTCTTCCACCCGAGCATCAGGCAGATCAAGATGGTGATCTGCTGCTTCCACATAGTCAGTAACATTGATGTTCATAGGTTCACCATGATGAACCCACCTAGTATATGTGACCGACATCCCATACAAGTGTAGATGATTTTGCATAGTTGACTGGTGTCTTGAAACTGAATTCATAGAAGTGCTACACGGGCAGAGCACATCTGATTGCGTCCCACCATACTCAGCTCTGATAAAGTTCATGAAGTTTTTGTCGGTACAACAAACAAGAGAACAACTACTCCAACACCCAAGTCCAGAGCAAACAAGAGAAGCAACTCTTTGAGAGATCAAAGAGTGGATCAAGAAGACCAAGACAAGCCAAGGGAACAAGATATCACATTGGTAAAGCCCCCCTTCACTACTGCAGGATGCTGCTAACGCGACACTACGATCAAAGACCCTTCGAGAAACTGTGTGCGATGCAATAATCGCAAAGGGTCGTGTAAGAGAACCGTAAAAAATGTGCAAATGTTTGCAATGACGGATGCATCAAACACAGTTCAGATTTTTGTTGCGTATGCGGTGCAGGGCATACAGTTCAGTTCAATTAACTGTTCGTGATGAGGAGGAACAAAAGAAACGGGTAGCCAGATAAAGGCTTGTGCGATACACAACATACAGTTCCCTCAGATGAACTATTTGTGATTAGGCAACACAAAAGAAACGGTCAGCCAGATCAAGGTGTGTGTGATATACAACATGTGGTTCACTCAGATGAACTGTTTGTGTTGAGACAAGAGAACAAAAACGGTTCAATATAACAAGATGTGTGTGATACGCGACAAACAGGTCTGTAATCAGAAATGTGTGGGAAGACCGATAACAACACAAATGATTCCTGTTAACAAGCCGTGTGTGTTGTGAGAAAATGATTGCTGCTATACAATTGTAAGTGATTGATGAAATCATCACCAACGGGTTCCTTTGTTTAGTCTGTGTGCGATGTGATTTGCTTTGTCTACAGAGTCTCAATTGTATAACCAAATTAAGCATACAATTACACAAGTGACTACACAGATAACATTTTCACACACCAAAGTAAGCAATTACATGCATACTAAACTAGGAGAAACGAGGATCTAATCATCTACTTCTTGTTGCGACGACACTTGCTATTGCTCTGCTTCCGGCTAGATCCCTGGACGTTCTGGGGAAGTAGGCACTTCCTCATGTCAACAATCCGCCTGTACATGTCGTAGCACGTGTACGCCTCCTTGGCCGTGTACACGATGTGAGCTTTCTCGAGTTTCTCCATCCAGGCCGAGTGTCAGGCAAGCTTGTCATTGTTGTAGGAATCCTTCATGTCCGTGTAGTAGGGGTCGATGATGGCCTCGGCGAGGTGAACTAGTGAGTCCTTCTCATGCTCCTTGCTACCCTAGATATTGTATTGGCCCTGGATGTCGACAAGATTCTGGCAGGAGATGCCCGAATTCTTGAGCACCTTGACATCGTTGGGGATGTCGACCGTAGCGAACAGGTAGTGGGGGCTATTGACAAACCTAGCGAAACGCTTGCAAGGCCTTGTGGCCAGGCACTAGTGGTAGACGAGGACGTGGTGGTCCACACACATCTGGGCAACGACGACCTTGGGACGAGACCCGGCACGAGCGCGGGTGTGCTCGATGTCGAACCCGACCACCTTGTACTTCTCGTCGGCAAGCAACAACTCCATGATGCGGATGGTGTGCTAAACCCAGACTGGGTGGTTGGTGTACACCACCGAGAGCTTCTCGAACCTTCGGTGGGTGTCCACCACGGCATGGATGGTGAACTGCTGCTCATCCCCGGCAGCCGCTCGGGCACCATCGGTGCCGCGCAGGATAGTCTCTAAGAATTTGTCGTGGTGGGTGTGCTTCTTGAAATGGTGGGGCGTGATCAAAAGGTTAAAGAGACACAAGGGTTAAATAGCCGCTGTAACAAATGGGGGCCAGCCGGCCTGTAATCGTCACGTCTTGTCACGACGTTCATGACAGAGGATTCTAGTGCAAGCTTAACAACATCGCACCATAGTGAGGATCCTAATGCATGCTTGACAACACCGCACCGCAGTTTGACCACCTGTGGGCTCGAAGAGGTGCCAAATGTATCTTCTGTGAGCCTGTTCCCGCGCTACCGTGCAGTTTACCACAAAAGCTTCCCGCCCGGCTTGGTTTGCCATGCATCGGCTAGAAGAGGGACAAATCATGAGCATTTATTGGCAAAAAGCTTTGTAAAAATGAAGTGTGTGGAATGGCTTCGGTCGTAATTTTACCCATGGGTGATGAGGTCAAAGTTACACAGAAGGGCGATGATGGACACTCGAGCACGATAACTAATTCTGCGCTCTACAGGGCACACGGTGGAAGAAACCAACTGTGTCCAATAATGTCCAAGATCATGGTCGAGTTAGCTATACAAATCGTGTGCTGTGAGATCGACAAGGTAAACATATTCGAGAATGGTTAATAATATCAAATCTAAGACCGTTGTATATTAAGTTCAAAATAGTGCTACCAATATACGAGTCTCATATGATGCCATTTCAACAATTGTACCACAAAGGCTCAAAATATTATAAGGTTCAAATTCTAGAGTTATATGGCTCAAATTCAAAGATTACAAGGTTCAAACTGATATTAGAAATGAAATTCAGCTCATCAGCTGCAAATGCTCGTGCTAATCCGCTGAACATGGATATCAGAGAGGTTCAAACTAATATTACCACTTCTAAGTCTAGTTTCGAAACCTCACAACTTTTGCAAAGGGGTCAGCCATCAAGAAGTAATGTATGGGGTTGACACGATGAGTTCTGATTACTTTGTCATGTGAAGTTCCAAAATGAAATTCAGCATTTTTGGAGCCTATTCCATTCTTCCACAGGCGCCGACGCTGATCAACAAACCATTCATTTTTCTGAAATAAATGTAGGGCAAACCTCATTACCTTCAGCACCCTTGCTCTGACAACAAAGAACCTGGCGAATATAATCTCCGGTAGGTCCCTCAGTAGGAGTTCAAAGTAATTTCTGGGAGATGCAGATCTAGGCATTTGACGTGATTGTTATATTGTATCACATTATCCACCACTAGGCCTAATCTTAACTGCAAAAGAAGAAAACATGTTAGTGCCTAGATGTAGTTTTGAACACTACTATAGGCCTATTTGGTTTGCAGGATATCTGACATGATTAACATGGGCATTAACATGCCATCTTCGATCTTCACAAGACGTTGGAGTGGATGAAAATTTCCCTAAGAAAACTAGTACAGATGAATCCAAAGGAGAAATGCATATAGATTGTGACCATATAGATCAAGCACTGTCATTGTAAACTTGGAAAAAGAGACATGTATGTACTGAAATCCTACAAAAGAATCCTTCAGAAATCGTAGTACATTGTCCTTGTAAACTTGGAAAAAGGTGTCACAAATTGAACTTCCTTATGGTTAACATTTAATAGTAAAGGAACATCACCTCAATATATAACTTCTCTAGGCAGGGAAAGCATCTCAGGAAAGTGACAACTTGCTCCAGGTTGGGGCCGATAGATTCTAGTGCCAAGACCTTCACTGTGCACAGTTTCACGGTCAGGCTTGTCGGAATCATTTTCTGAATGACAGACGAACAAACATATTCAAAATTAGAAATAATGTTAATTTGTAGAAGGAGAGGTAGAAGGCGGCTGTTGTACCTGAACGGGTGTGGATCCAATAACAAGTTCGGAGTATTTGTCAGACGAGTAGCCCAACACTATCAATTTCGATGCAGAAATTACATTGATTCTTGTAGTACCTACTTGATCAACTACAAGTAATATCTCAAGTGCAGGTGTGTCCTCAATGACCATACCGTGGTACACATCTTGTGACGTCTTCCTTCCGAACCAGCAACATACATAAATAGTCCAGAGTCATGGAGGTGATGTGGAATGTACTCAACCAATTGAACGCTTGAAGAAGAAGGTACTCGAGTGTAGTACAGCCACGGATCAGGCGCTCCATGTCACCGTTGGAGAGGCAGATGGCGACGAGCTCGGGGTGCTTCAGTCATGGTAGAATAAGAGCGGGTGCGTCATTAAAGGGATGGGGGAACGGCAGTTCCCAAACTTGGCGACGCGCATCATGGGCGCGAGGTGGAGCACGGACGTTGGCAGCGAGCGCATATGCCCATCATCAAAAGTGAGCTCCTTGAGATGATCTAGGGCGGGGGATCCAAACCAGTCATCAAGCTTGGCTCGGGCCCTGTTGTTGGAATGGAACATGCCCACTCTAAGGCCTCTGGTTGGGCCAGGGTGACTGTTGAGGATCTTGGAGAATGCATCCAAGCTTTTGCGATAGCCATGGTAGAGCTCGTGGGTGTCGATGAGGTTGAGAGGGGTGAAGTTCCATAGGGGGTGCCACCGTCAGGAAAGGACGGTTGGCTGCGGCCCACATTTGATTGGGAGGAGGGAGATGATGACTGTCAACATATCATCGGGGAGGCTTCTGATGAAGTCTATGCCTGCTGGAGTAGCTTGCGGTTCTAGCTTGCCCCGCCTCCGCTTGTTGACGGCCTGTTCTCCACCTCCGGAGTCTCCTTGTGTAACGCCCCGAGACCGATGCGCCAGGTGTCTTCTAGTTATTCACCGTCGTTGCCATGCCATTCGCTTGCGTGTTGCACTTTGCCATGCCATCACGTGCATTTCATCTGCATGTTTTTCAAAACTTGGATCCGTCTGGGTTCTCCCGGTTCTCTTCGTAGTCTATTCTGAGCACAAACACACACGCACGCGCCTGTCGCTCCTGCCAGATCTTGTTTCATGAGAAGGAGAAAGACGTTCTCGGAATGGTCCTAGAGTTGACAAGTGGTCTCGGTATATCACCGGTAGACCGCCTGTCAAATTTCGTTCCATTTGAAGGTCGTTTGATGCCCCAACGATTAACCGCGTTAACCGTCGGACCCCTTTGTATTTGCAGCCCAACACCCCTTCACATAGCCCACCTAGCCCATCTAACTCCCTTCCATGCTCTCTGCCGTTGGATCACGATCGTGTGGGCGAAAACCGCACCCCAAAAGCCCTCTCTTAGCTCCCTCTACCTATATATATATATTAGGTTTCCCCACCGAAATTACACGCAAACCCTAGCTCTCCACCTCCTCATGCCGCCGGACGTGTCCGCCAGCGCCGGACACGTCCATCACGCCACCGCCTCCTCCACTCAGCGCCGGACACGTCCATCACGCCGCCGCCTCCTCCACTCAGCGCCCTCCATGTCGCTCCCCGCCGCCGCGGCCAGCTCCGGGTCCGATCTGGGCCGCGCCCCAGCCCGCGCGCCCTGCTACTCGCCGGCTCTTTCGCCTCCCGCCACCGCCCACCGGATCTTGCCGGCGACCTCCCGGCCCGGGTCGCCGCAGCCGCCTCCTCCTGCGGGCGCCCGAGCACTGAGCGCTCCGCGCCCGAGCCACCATCCCGCTCTGCCACGGCGCACCGTCGGTGCCCGCTCCGCCGGCATCCCGCTCCGCCGCTGCACCGTGCGCTGCTGTCCCGTCCTCTAGCCGCCGCCCGGTGCTCCCCGTCCCCGGACCCGCCCGGTACGGCCTCCCCTCCGCTGGATCCGCCCGCTTCCTCTGCCACTTGATCACCCCGACCTTCCCTGCTTGTCACCGGAGTCGACAGCCGCCGTCGGCCTCGTCCTTGCTTCGGGAGGATGTGACCCCACGCGCTCGGCCATGTGTGCCGCAGCCTAGCCGCTGCTGGCCTCGCCCGGCCCGATCTACCTCTGCCCCGGCCCATTTGGCCCAAAGTGAGACGCCCTTTTTTTCCGTCCCTGTTTCATGTCATCATGTGTGCATGTTAAACTGTGTGTAACTTCATGCACATTGCTCTGTTTTGTGTGTATTATATGTCAAAATGTTCATATCTTGATGCTCTACATGATGGAATAGTTTGCATTCATGTTTCTGTTCATATTGATTCCTTAATCATCGTTGCAAAACTGCTAAGTGATATAAACTGCTGAAATCTGCTGCCTGTTAACATCATTTAGGCTTCTTGTGAGTACTGTAACTTTCTTGCTGTTGATCCTATGGTGATGATATTGATATGAGAATGTTAAGCTCAGAGTTCTCTACATTTTGGTGTGCTTTGCATTCATTTTAGGGTGCATATTCACATGTTAACCTCTATTGCAAAAGTGCTTGCCGATGTTAAATGCTGAAAACTGCTGTAACTTGCCCTTTTGTCTTTTTTATATATTTTTGTGTGATTTTCTTTTGAGCATCATATCAACATGTTTTAGGAGAATAATCATGCCATCTTCGTAGTGGTGCAATACATGTATTTTTATATGCCCTGTGGTAAGTGCAACAAGCTTGTGAAGTGGGCTACTACTACGTCTTGAGCTTGCGTTGGTTTTCCTCGAAGAGGAGAGGGTGATGCAGCAAGTGTAGCGTAAGTATTTCCCTCAGTTTTTGAGAACCAAGGTATCAATCTAGTAGGAGGCTCCTCAAAAGTCCCACTCACCTACACAAACAAACTGAGAACTCGCAACCAACGCGATAAAGGGGTTGTCAATCCCTTCATGGCCACTTGCGAAAGTGAGATCTGATAGAGATAGTATGATAAGATAAATATATTTTTGGTATTTTATAATATAGATGCAAAAAGTAAAGAAGCAAATAAAAGTAGATCGGAAGCAAATATGATAAGAGATAGACCCGGGGGCCATAGGTTTCACTAGAGGCTTCTCTCGAGAAAGCATAAGTATTACGGTGGGTGAACAAATTACTGTCGAGCAATTGATAGAAAAGCGAATAATTATGAGATTATTTAGGCATGATCATGTATATAGGCATCACGTCCATAACAAGTAGACCGACTCCTGCCAACACCTACTAATATTACTCCACACATCGACCGACTCCTGCCTGCATCTAGAGTATTAAGTTCACGAAGAACAGAGTAACACATTAAGCAATATAACATGATGTAGAGGGATAAACTCATGCAATACGATATAAACCCCATCTTTTTATCATTGATTGCAACAATACAATACATATCTTACAACCCTTTGTGTCACTAGGTAAGAACACCGCAAGATTGAACCCAAAGCTAAGCACTTCTCCCATGGCAAGAAAGATCAATCTAGTAGGACAAACCAAACCGATAATCCGAAGAGACTTGCAAAGATAACTCAATCATATAAAAGAATTCAGAGAAGATTCAATTATTATCCATAGATAAACTTGATCATAAACCAACAATTCATCGGATCTCGACAAAAACACCGCAAAAAGGGATTACATCAAATAGATCTCCACAAGAGAGGGGCAGAACATTGTATTGAGATCCAAAAAGAGAGAAGAAGCCATCTAGCTAATAACTATGGACCCGTAGGTCTGTGGTAAACTACTCACAACTCATCGGAGGGGCAAGGATGTTGATGTAGAGGCCCTCCGTGGTCGATTCCCCCTCTGGCATAGTGCCGGCGAAGGCTCCAAGATGGGATCTCATGGATAAAGAAGGTTACGGCGGTGGAAATTGTGATTCGTGGTGCTCCTGTATGTTTTTGGGGTACCTAGGTATATACAGGAGGAAGAAGTACGTCGGTGGCCGCCCGAGGGGCCCATGAGACAGGGGGCACGCCCTACAGGGGGGGGGGCGCCCTCCTATCTCATGGCCGCCTCGGCTGCTTCTTGGCTTGCACTCCAAGTCCTCCAGATCACATTCGTTCCAAAAATCATGCTCCCGAAGGTTTCATTCCGTTTGGACTCCGTTTGATATTCCTTTTCTTCGAATTATTGAAATAGGGAAAAAACAGCAATACGGGCTGGGCCTCCGGTTAGTAGGTTAGTCCCAAAAATGATATAAATGTGTAAAATAAAGCCCATAAACATCCAAAAGGGGTAATATAATAGCATGGAACAATAAAAAATTATAGATACGTTGGAGACGTATCAAGCACCCCCAAGCTTAATTCCTGCTCGTCCTCGAGTAGGTAAATGATAAAAAGAAATTTTTGATGTGGAATGCTACCTAGCATAATTCTCAATGTAATTTTATTTATTGTGGCATGAATGTTCAGATCCAAATGATTCAAAATAAAAACTTATAAAACATAAAAATAATAATACTTCAAACCATACTAACAAATAATCATGTCCTATCAAAATAGCATAGCCAAAGAAAGCTTATCCGTACAAAATCATATAGTTAGGCCATGCTTCATTTTCATTACACAAAATACTCCCATCATGCACAACCCCGATGACGAGCCGAGCAATTGTTTCATACTTTTTAACGCGCTTCAGCTTTTTCAACTCTTACGCAATACATGAGCGCAAGCCATATACATAGCACTATGGTGGTATATGGTGGTGGTTGTGAGGACAAAAAGGGAGAAGATAGTCTCACATCAACTAGGTGTATTAACGGGCTACATGGAGATGCCCATTAATAGATATCAATGTGAGTGAGTAGGGATTGCCATGCAACGGATGCACTAGAGCTATAAATATATGAAAGCTCAACAAAAGCAACTAAGTGGGTGTGCATCCGACTTGCTTGTCACACGAATACCTAGGGCATTTTGAGGAAGCCCATCATTGGAATATACAAGCCAAGTTCTATAATGAAAAATTCCCACTTAGTATATGAAAGTGACAACATAGGAGACTCTCTATCGTGAAGATCATGGTGCTACTTTGAAGCACAAGTGTGGAAAAAGAGATAGTAGCATTGTCCCTTCTCTCTTTTTCTCTCATTTTATTTTTTTCTTTTCTTTTTTTTCTATTTTTTCTTTGGCCTTTCTGTTTTTTTCGCCTTTCTCTTTTTTTCTTTTTTTTTCTTTTTGTAAAGTCCGAAGTCTCATCCCGACTTGTGGGGGAATCATAGCCTTCATCATCCTTTCCTCACTAGGACAATGCTCTAATAAAGAAAATCATCAGACTTATATAGATTTACAACTCAAGAATTACAACTCAAAGCTAGAACAAGATATGACTCTATATGAATGCCTCCGGCGGTGTACCGGGATATGCAATGAATCAAGAGCAATATGTATGAAAATTATGAAGGTGGCCTTGCTACAAATACGATGTCAACTACATGATCATGCAAAAGATATATAAGTGTGCGTATATCCATGGACTCACATTAGTCCAAAAAGAACTCATATACTTATTGCAAAAGTCTACTTAGCCCTCGAAGAAAAGTACTACTACGCATGCCCCAAGAGGGATAGATTGGTAGGAAAAGACCATCGCTCGTCCCCGACTGCCACTCATAAGGAAGACAATCAAAAGAGCACCTCATGCAACAAATTTGTCACACAACATTTACCATACGTGCATGCTACGGGACTTGCCAACTTCAACAAAAGTATTTCTCAATTTCATAATTACCCACTAGCATGACCCTAACATTACTACCTTCATATCTCAAAACAATTATCAAGCATCAAGTTGATCATAGCATCCAATTCTTTTTCTATGATAGTTTTTATTATACCCAACTTGGATGCTCATCATTCTAAGACCAACTTTGTAACCATAGCAAATACCATGCTGTTCTAAAAGACTCTCAAAATAATATAAGTGAAGCAAGAGAGACTAGTAATTTCTTCAAAATTAAGACACCACGTGCTCTAAAAGATATAAGTGAAGCACTAGAGCAAAAACTATCAAGCTCAAAAGATATAAGTGAAGCACATAGAGTATTCTAGCAAATTCTAATCAAATAGGCTTCTTCCAAAAGGTGTGTACAACAAGGATGATTGTGGTAAACTAAAAAGAAAAGACTAACATAATACACGACGCTCCAAGCAAAACATATATCATGTAGCGAATAAAAATATAGCTCCAAGTAAAGTTACCAATGAACGAAGACGAAAGAGGGGATGCCTTCCCGGGGCATCCCCAAGCTTAGGATTTTGGCTATTATTGAATATCTTGGGGTGCATTGGGCATCCCCAAGCTTAGGCTGTTGCCACTCCTTATTCCATAGTCCATAAAAGCTTTACCCAAAACTTGAAAACTTCACCACACAAAACTCAACAGGAAATCTTATAAGCTCCGTTAGTGAAAGAAAACAAAACCACCACATAAGGTACTGCAATGAACTCATTCTTTATTTATTTTTTGTGTTAAACCTACTGTATTCCAACTTCTCTATGGTTTGTAAACTATTTTACTAGCCATAGATGCATCAAAATAAGCAAACAACACACGAAAACCAGAATCTGTCAAAAACAGAATAGTATGTAGCACTCTGTAACTAACGCAAACTTCTGGAACTCTAAAAATCCTACAAAAATAGGACGTACTGGAAAAATTGTTTATTGATCAGCAGAAAAAAAATCAATGCAAAAGCTCGTTTCTGTGATTTATTGAATTTTTTCTCGTGAGCGCAAAGTTTCTGTTTTTCAGCAGAATCAAATCAACTATCATCATAGGTTATCCTATAGGTTCTACTTGGCACAAACACTAACTAAAAGATAAAAACACATCTAAATAGAGAGTAGATGCAAGACTTATTACTAAACAGGAGCAAAAACAAAAAACATAAAGAAAAATTGGGATGCCTGTCAACTATCGCCATCGTTTACCGCCCTAGCTAGGCATAAAAGCGAAGAAAGATCTAACGAGTGCCTTCTTTGGCACTAAATTCATAATTAGCTCGCATGATAGATTCATAAGGTAATTTGACTTTCTTTCTTGGAAAGTGCTCCATGCCTTTCTTTAATGTAAATTGGAATCTAATATTCCCTTTGTCGGGGAAACTGATCCACGAACACCTATGGGACCGGCGGACCGAGCCCCTTTCGGTTTGGCGGGGGGCGGAGATCGCACGAAGAGCAGATCGAGGCGAAGCACACGAGCAGTTTACCCAGCTTCGGAGCTCTCCGGAGAGATAACACTCCTACTGCTGCATGTCTGAGTGTATTGAGTTCTTGCTCGGGAGCGCTGAGTGCTACATTACACACTAGCTGCTAACGACACCGAACGTGAGTGCTTTTCTCTGCCTCCCCCCCTCTACATTGCGCATGGGCCTCCTTTTATATGCTGAAGGGGTCACCGACAGGTGGCAACGTAGATAAGGGTAAAAATGGAAAAGGAATTGCGGTTGGTACAGCTACCTGTACAGTGTATCCTACCTAACCCTGACGGCAGGGGACAAAGGCATTAAATGCCCGTCTGCGTCGCCCAAACAGTGCAGAAAGGGACCGTCAGGGGCGCCACCACTCGCCATGATGGCAGTCTTGTCACGGTCGCTTGCCACCGCGCACCGCTGGCTGCACAGCCTCTTGCCACGCACGCCTGGAAAGGCCCCAGGGCGACACGTTGGTGGGTGTGCTGGAGCGCGGGTACAGAGTGGTAGCTTGCCGCGGTAAGTGCCTTGCCGCGGTTGTTGTCTTGGCGCGTCCGGAAGCTTGTCGCTCACCGGGCCTTGCCGGGACGCGTGGCGCGTCATGGCAAGTTCTTTGAGATGCCTTGGTTGGCCTTCCCGGCAAGCTCCTCTTGCCGGGGCCTTGTCTTCTTGGCTTGAACACTTTGTTCTTGAATGGCTCCAAAGGAACCACGGAGGACCTTGGCGGTCACCCGGCAAGCCTTGCCGTGGGGTGCTGCAACTGCCCGTGCACAAGTTCGGGATACTAGGGTACCCCTAGTCTAGTACACCGACAGGAGCCCCCGGGCCTGGGCCACACATGGCGCCGAGCGCTGTTGGGCCAGGCCCAAAACAGGGCACGGGCACGCGCGGCCTGGGTTACGCCGTATCTTACTCCGTATCCACCGCGCCTTCCCCGAACTGCATGCGTTGAATGCGGCGTCGTGGGAGAGATCGTGGGTGGTTTCTTTATTCGGAAAAACGGAACGTCCGCCCCCTCCCTCTTTATAAGCAGGGGAAACAGGGGCAGTTCGCCCATCTCGCCGGTTGCTACTTCAATCTCAGAAATCTCCACCGCTCCCCCCTTCTTCCCAAAGCTAAAAGAGAGCAGTGCTCCGCCCCCCATCGCCACCAGCATCACTAACGCCGCCGATCTCCCCCACCACCTTCGCCATGGCTCCGAAAGCCGACAAGGGGAAGGTCGTGAAGTCGGCCGAGGCGCAGCGGCTCGCGGCGCTGCGAAAGGAGCGGGCAATCTTCCCCCCTTAGCTCGGTGCGAAGGAGCTGAGGGAGTACTACTACCTCTTCTGGTCGACGGAGACGCGAGCGCATCCGCGTACGAAGGTACTCCCAGCTGTCGCCTCGGAACTGGCTCCGAATGGATACCCTTTCTTCGCGCTGTTCTTCTACTGCGGGCTCTGCCCGCCTTTCTCTGAATTCTTCTGCGATATCATGAACACCTACGGGTTCCGCCTCCTTGACTTCACCCCCAATGCCGTTCTGACCATGGCAGTTTTCGCACATCTCTGCGAAAACTTTGTCGAAGTCCATCCAAATGTAGCTCTTTTCCGTCACTTCTTTATGCCCCGAGTTGAGAGAGGAGAGCCTTTATCCGGCGGAATCGCCTGGATCTCGAGAGCTGGCAAGAAGGAAGCTTATCTGGAGGGAGAGCTCCGCAGCAAGTGGGAGGAATAGAGAGCAGAATGGTGCTGGATTGTCGAGGAGAACCCGCAGCCATTCACCGCCCAGCGCCAAGTCCCAATAGCGCGCGGCAACGATTGGAGCAACGTGGCCCCGGAAGATGATAGGCTGAAGATTGCCGTCACCCGGATCTTACGCCTCAGACTTGCCGGGCTCACCGTAGGCGCCGTTGGCACAAATTTTCTTCCCCGCCGCATCGCCCCCCTGCAAGAGAGGAGGAGACCCGCCTGGGAGTTCCAAAACTCGGCGGATATCATGAGGCTGCGCCCGGGCCTCAACTTCAACTTCACTGTCCTGGAACTGGACGCGATGATCCTGGAGCTGTTCAAGCGTGATCCTCAGCATCCCGAAGCGTTCATGTTGCCGAGGGGTGTCATTCCGCTGTGCAACAACTCCTCGCTCGACCGCATCCGTGCAATGATGCCGCTGTGCGATTCGCATGGAATTGTTCCAACCTGGCAAGAGCCTGTAGACGTCGTTGTGCAAGAGTTCTTTGACGGTCTGGTAGAAGTGCCGGTCCGCCCAGATGAACAGAAAAGCCTCACCCGCGACACCACCGATGCGGAGATGCAGCGCATCGCCACTAGGCTGGAAGAGGCGGCAGCAGCCGCTGCCGCGGGTGAGTTTGGATTCACCGTGGAGGAGGCAGAGGCAGCAGAGGCGGCAAGCCTTGTCGAGCGAGAGGAGTTTGCCGGCGAGGAAGAGTTTGTCGGGCCTGAAGCTGAGTCGAGCGAGCCCGCCGAGGGCGCGAGCGACACGTTGAAGATCAGCTCCTCCTCCTCCCCACCTTCAGCCAGCTCGCCGCAAGCGGAGCCCCCAGCTCCACCAAGAAGGCGTATCCGCAAGGCCGGGGACGTAGCGGGGCGTCAGGCGAGTCAACAGCCGTCGTGCCGCACGACACGCTCTACCGCGGCAAGCACTATTGCCGCGGGAGCGCCTCACGCTGTTGCGGCAACTGGAGCGGGGTCTTCCCGGTCCACCGCTACTGCTCCTGCCAAGCGGACAAGGGAACCTACTCCTCCGCCTCGTCGCACCGGAGGCGAGCCGGACTTTGATCTCTCCGCGCTCAGCTCCGACGAGGAAGAAGAAGAGTAAGACTCTTCGCTGTACTTGTAGTTCTTCAATTCTTGTTGTTTTGTCTTGTGTCTGATTTGCTTTACTCCGAACCCATTCCTTTTCAGGACTCTGGCCCAGAGAGCGGCGAAGAGAGCCAAGGTCCCGATGATTGTCATCGAGGACGAACCCACCGCGACAACAGGGGGCGTGTCTGAGACCACCTTGCCGGACCCGGCAACTTTTCCCCAAAGTAGCCCCCAGCGCAGCCCCCAGCGTAAGTATATGGTTTACTTCATGCTGTCAGGTGCGCATGGGTGCTCTTTCTTTGCTGATATCTGACTGTTGGTTTGTGTAGGAGCAGAGCAGCCTCACGAGGAGTGCCCGGAAGCCGCTCCCGAAATGCCATCTGCTTCGACTACACCGCCAAGGGAGGATTCCCCGGCAAGGGAGCGTTCTCCGGCAAGGGAGAATTCTCCGGCAAGGGACAGTTCTTCGGCAAGGGACAGCACCAGCGGTCCTCCGGTGGTGGAGACCACGACTGCGGATCCTAGTACAGCTAATCCTCTTGCTTGAAAACTTCCCTTTGGTTTTTTTCTTCTGATTTTCTTTTTGAATATATGCTTGACTTTTCTCCTTTTTCCGTCAGATCCATCTGCCACGGAGCTGATGGAAACCGAGGTCGCCGGCGAGGAGAACGTGCGCAGCAATACCGACGACACCATTGCCACCGAAGGAGAAGCCGGAGCTGATGATTCCGCCGGCGAAGAGGCTGCCAAAGCTGCCGCCGCAGAAGCTGGCGAGGGATCCGGCGATTGCACTGACGGCCCCGAGGCCGCAGGAGCGTCAGGCGCTACGCCGACCGCCGATCCCTCCACCGCTGTTGCAGCGCCAGGCTCCGAAGAGCCCCAGCCCGGTGCCTATTTGAAGGCCGGCGACGGCATCTTCATCAAGCTCCCCTGGGCGTCAAGCTCCAGGGCGCCGGTCGAAGGAGAGGTCTTGGATGGAGAGGTGCTCGCCTCCACTGGGCTGACGCTGGTCGACGCGCCAAGCAGCAGCAGCGACGAGCCTGAGGAGGAGCGGCTGCTGCGGAAGTTGTTATCGCTTTACCGCGCCCGACAAGCCAAGCTGGAATCCCGAGAAGCGCTTGTCGCGAAGGCGGGAGTGGACATCGAGAAGCGCGCGGAGGAGCTCCGGGGTCTTAGGCAGGAAACTCTCCGGTCCCTGGCAGAGGAGCGGGAGCAAGTCGCCGAGGAGCGGAAAGCCTTCCTCCTCGAGAAGGCTGAAGTTGAAGAGCAACAGCGGCTTGCTGCCGAAAAGCTATCTACGCAAGAAGGCAAGTTGGCGCAGCGCAAGGTCAACCTTGACAGCTATGAGGAGGAGCTTGCCGCGCGCGAGCAAGCAATTGGCGGGGCTCTCAAGGAAGCAAAGGATGCTTCCGCAGCCGCCGAGGCCGCCAAGAAGGAGCTGGAGACGAAGATGGCGCAGCTGGAGGCCGATCTCAAGGTGAGCGGCGAGGAGCTTGCCGCGCTCAAGCGTGAGCGCGAGAAGGACGCCGCCGCTCATGGCAAGCTGCAGGGTCGTCTCGCTGAGAGGAGCAAAGAGCTTAGCGCCGCCAAGGACTCCAACGCAGATCTTGAGTTGAAGCTGGCCACTTTGACCAAGACGCTGGACGGCACCAGGGAGCAGGAGGTGGCCTTGAAGGAGAAGATCAAGGCCGATGAGGCGTTGCTGGCGAGTGCTGCTGCTGCCCAGAATGCTTTTAGGGAGACTGTGGATTACTGGACCGAGGGTCTCGTGAATGTTGCCGCCGCCATCGATGGGGAGCTAGCGCAGCTAGGGATGGAGGACCTCGGGTATTCTTCCGACGAGCACCTCCAACCCAGCGCCAAGCTCAGCTTGTTCTTCAAAGGCGTGGCGATGGCCCTCCAGCAACTCCGGGAGAAGATCCCAAAGCAGCTGGCCGACGAGTCACGCAAGATCTGCGCAGGAGTTCTTCAAAAGGTGCTGGTGAAGGTGGCCTTCCGCAACCCAGGCCTCAACCTCACTAACGTCCTCAGGTCCCTGCCGCCGGATGCTGATCTGGAAGTGCTCAAGGCCCTTGTCGCACCCATTGTGGACAAGGTGAGCGAGATCAAGAGGGTTGAGAGTGATCGCGTAGATTAGGCCGCCCGTTTTCTCTTTTTCTTTGTCGCTGCTGGTCGTGTCATGAGAACAATCTGTTAGAGCTGCGACAAGCTATCTTGTAATATAACTCTATTTTGGGTAGAGATTGCTGTGTTATTTCCTTTACTTGATTCCTTCCTTTGTATGTTTTTGCCCTACGCTTTTAGGGAACTTGTCGGCGCAGGCACCTTAGCCGCGAGCGCTGAGTGCAGGACATCAGCAGCCTGCTGGCGGTGCCGCTTCCGACAAGAAACCTTGTCGCAACTAGTCGCAGCTCACTTAAGTTGTTGAGCGGACTCGAAACAAAGTAAGGGCGCAACTAGCTACGAGTTGGTTCCTCCGCGCACAGGGTTTCCATACAAAGCACGGTCATTCGAGGAAGATAACTTAAAAATTAAAACTGATTGCTCAAACTTTGGCAACTTAGCTTTTCTGTCGTTTGCTTTCCGGTAAGGCGAAACTTCCTTGAACGATGCCTAGTCCACACCATTATCTTCTCCTTCCCCCCGGCAAACTTGTGGGCGAGGGAACCTTCCTTTCCTTTTTGAGAAAAAGAAAGAAGAGAAAATAAAGATATGGAGCCTTACGGCTCGTTATTGCTTACCGGGGGTAGGTGCTGCACAAAGTGTCAGATAACGCATGCCAAAAAATAGTAGAAATCATGAAATTGACAAGATGTGCGGAGCACATGAGCTTTACTTATGCACGGGGTCTGCGCCCGGCTTCATACAAAGGATTACATGCAACATCGGCAAGACTTGTACAAAAGGTGGTTGCCGGAACAGGTTTCGGCAACCGCGCCTTACGGGTAAAACTTACGAAGATGCTCAATGTTCCAGGAGTTGCTCACCGGAATGCCATCTTCGGTCTCAAGGCGGACAGCGCCAGGCCTAGTGACTCGTTTCACCCGGTAAGGGCCTTCCCACTTCGGCGTCAACTTGTTGGAATTCTTGGCGGACTGAACGCGCCGAAGAACAAGGTCACCTTCCTCGAGACTTCTAGCATTAACTTTGCGGCTATGGTAGCGGCGCAAAGCTTGCTGATATCGAGTAGCTCGTACAGCAGCCTGAAGACGGTCCTCCTCAAGGAGCAGCGCGTCATCTTGTCGCAACTGCTCTTGCTCAAGCTCATCATAAGCGAGCACTCGAGGTGACCCGTATACGAGTTCCGTGGGGAGAACTGCCTCTGCTCCATAGACTAGAGCGAAAGGTGTCTGGCCAGTGGCTCGATTTGGCGTCGTCCTGATCGACCAAAGAACCACCGGCAGCTCCTCAATCCAGTTCTTTCCGCACTTGCGCAGCCTGTCGAAAGTCCTGGTCTTGAGCCCGCGCAGCACTTCAGCATTCGCCCTCTCCGCTTGACCGTTACTTCTCGGATGAGCAACAGAAGCGAAGCAGACCTTGGCGCCAAGATCTTGGACGTACTGCATGAAGGTGCGGCTCGTGAATTGCGTGCCGTTGTCGGTGATGATCCTGTTAGGGATCCCGAAGCGGCAAACAATCGACCTGAAGAACTTGACTGCTGACTGTGCTGTCACCTTCCTCACTGCTTCCACTTCTGGCCACTTTGTGAACTTGTCGATTGCAACGTACAAGTACTCAAAGCCCCCGACAACTCGGGGAAAGGGGCCGAGGATGTCGAGCCCCCAGACCGAAAATGGCCAGGATAAAGGGATCGTCTGGAGAGCTTGAGCTGGCTGGTGTATCTGCTTGGAATGGAACTGGCACGCTTCACACTTGGTTACTTGTGCAGTTGCATCCTGGAGGGCTGTTGGCCAAAAGAAACCTTGCCGGAACGCTTTGCCGGCAAGTGCTCTTGCGCCAATGTGGTGACCACATATGCCCCCATGTATCTCTGCCAACAGCTTTTGTCCGTCTTCCCGGTGAATACACTTCAATTTCACGCTGTTGAGTCTTCTTCTGTACAGTGTGTTGTCGACAAACTGGTACATACTTGACTGCCGGGCTACTCTTTCCGCTTCTTCTTGCTCTTCGGGAAGTTCTCCTGTCTGAAGGAAACAGACAATCTGCCGTGCCCATGCTGGAGCTTGCGGCTCGACAACAAGGACTAAAGGCACATCAGGTGCTACGGGAACATCCACTTCTACGGCGAGAACGTGCGGCTCAGCCGGAGCTTGATGTTCCCCGGCAAGCTTGCCGGATCAAAACTTGTCGGGAGCGTCTGCTTCAACGGAACAAACCCTAGGGCTTGCCGGAGCAGACTGCTCCTCAGCACCCTTGGTGTTGATCTTGAGGACCTTCTTGACGGCGGCTTCGGGGAGCTCTGCCGGAAAATAGTCACCAGAAATCAATTTCCTCTTCTTGCTCTGTCCAGTTGATGGCGTTACGGACGGTTGAGTCAGGTTGAGCACAAAGATTCCTGGTTCCACAGGTAACTTAAGTGCGGCGCACTTTGACAGGCCATCGGTAATGTCATTCTGAGCTCTTGGAACATGTTCCATCTGTAGGCCGTCAAAGTGCTCTTCTAGCTTTCTCATTTCATCAACGTAGGCTTCCATCAATGGACTCTGATAATTCTTGTTCACTTGGCGGACGACAAGCTGTGAGTCACCCCTGACAATGAGCTTCTTGATCCCAAGGTCTGCTGCGATCCTGAGACCGGCAAGCAAACCTTCATACTCTGCGGTATTGTTCGTTGCTTGCTCCTTGGGAAAGTGCATCTGGAACTACGTACTTGAGATGCTCTCCGGTGGGTGCAACAAGTAGCACGCCCGCACCGGCGCCTTGCAGCGAGAAGGCACCATCAAAGTACATCAGCCACTCTTTGCTTGCTTCCTTGACGGGGATGCTTGTTTCTGGAATTTCTTCATCTTGTGTTGGCGTCCACTCTGCTATGAACTCTGCCAATGCTCTGCTTTGGATAGTTGAAGTGCTCTCAAACTTGAGGCCAAAGCTTGACAGTTCCAGTGCCCACTCGACAATCCTGCCTGTTGCTTCTGGATTTTGCAGTATCCTCTTCAGCGGAAAACGAGTGACGACTGTGATCTCATGTGCTTGGAAGTAATGGCGCAGCTTTCTCGAGGCCATGAGAAGGCCGAAAAGCAATTTCTGCACACCAGAGTACCTTGACCTAGCCCCTTGCAGAAGGGAACTGACAAAGTAAACTGGGCGCTGCACCATTCTTTTCTGCATCTTCTCACGCGCCTGCGCAGATCCATCTTTGTCGGGACCAGAGCTTGCCGGTGAAGTCCCTGCTTGTCGCTGGATGCATCTGCCGTGGTTGCTGGCTCATCATCCGCCTCCCTCTCCGCTACTAACGCAGCACTAACCACTTGATTGGTTGCCGCTATATACAGCAGCAACTTCTCTTGTGGCTTAGGTGCGACAAGTGTTGGAGTGGAGGACAGGTATCTCTTTAAGTCCTGCAGCGCAGCCTCCGCTTCCGGAGTCCATCTCATTGGTCCTGCCTTTTTCAATATTTTGAAAAATGGCAGGGCGCGCTCAGCAGACCTAGAGATAAACCTGCTGAGAGCAGCTATGCAACCAGCAAGTCTTCGTACATCCTTGACGCGCTTTGGTGCTTCAATCTGCTCAATGGCCTTGATCTTGTCGGGATTGGCTTCAATTCCCCGCTGAGACACGAAGAACCCGAGAAGCTTGCCGGAGGGGACTCCAAACACACACTTCTCGGGGTTAAGCTTGAGGTTGATCTTGCGCAGATTTGCAAAGGTTTCGTCTAAATCTTGAATCAGAGTTGCCTTGTCCTTGCTCTTGACCACTATGTCATCCATGTAGGCTTCCACATTTCTGTGTATTTGCGGCTCAAAAGCGTCATGGACTACCCTTGCAAATGTTGAACCAGCATTCTTTAAACCGAAAGGCATCCGTACGAAACAGTATGTGCCACATGGGGTGATGAATGCGGTCTTCTCCTCATCCTCTTCTGCCATGAAGATCTGATGGTATCCTGAGTATGCATCAAGAAATGAAAGCAAGTCACATCCGGCCGTGGAGTCAACAATCTGGTCGATGCGCGGCAAGGGAAATGGGTCTTTGGGACAAGCTTTATTGACATCGGTAAAGTCGATACAAAGCCTCCATTTCCCGTTTGCCTTGCGCACAACTACAGGGTTGGCCAACCACGTAGGATGGAGCACTCCTCTGACGAGGCCTGCTGCTTCCAATTTCTTGATTTCTTCTGCGATGAATTCTTGGCGCTCCACTGCCTGTTTCCTGACTTTCTGCTTGACGGGCCGCGCATGAGGACAGACGGCAAGATGGTGCTCGATTACTTTCCTGGGAACACCGGGGATGTCAGACGGTTGCCATGCAAATACGTCGACGTTCGCCCGCAGGAAAGCAACGAGCGCGCTTTCCTATTTAGGGTCGAGAGTGGCACTGATGGTGAAGGTACCACCAGTGCCATCCTCCTTGGCGGACACCTTCTTGGTCTCTGGTGGAGCTACCATTGTTTTCTTACACTTGCCGGTGGAGCTCGATGGTGCGTCCTCGACGGTAGCGCAGCACTCCGAAGAGGTGCGCTTGCCGGAGTGGGCATCAGAACTCTTGCCGGACTTGGTCTTCTTCTTCGCCCCGGGAGCTTCAACGGCAAGTGACTTGCGATCTGTTGCGGCTGCTGCTTCCCGATAGATCTTGTCGGCGCAGATAAGAGCATCCTTTTTGTCGCCAGGGACAGAGATGACACTTATCGGGCCTGGCATCTTCAGCATGTTGTATGCATAGTGAGAGGCTGCCATGAACTTGGCGAGTGCTGGACGGCCGAGTATCCCATTGTAAGGCAATGGAAAGTCAGCAACATCGAAAGTGACCCTCTCAGTCCTGAAGTTCAACTCGCTGCCAAATGTCACCGGCAATGTGATCTTTCCCTTCGGCTTGCTCCTTCCCGGATTGATTCCTTGGAATGTGCCGGTCTCTTCGAGCTCGCCATCAGGGATCTGGAGTTTCTGGAGTACCGCGGAGGAGATCAGGTTCAAGCCGGCCCCGCCGTCTACTAGCATCTTAGTGACCTTGAGGTTGCGGATAGTTGGTGAAACCAACATCGGCAAGCACCCGACCGCAGTTATGCGATCAGGGTGGTCCTCAATATCAAAGATGATAGGCGTGCTGGACCATTTTAGAGGCTTGCGTGACTCGACGGGTGGTTCTGCTGCATTGACTTCCCGCACCCACTGCTTGAGCTGGCGGTGTGAAGTATGCAGAGAAGCACCGCCGTCAACGCACAAGACCTCTGTGGCCTTCTGGAACTCCTGCTCATCGGCTTCGTCATCATCCATATCGTCATCGTCGTCGTCATCTTCATCCTTGTCGCGGCCGCGGGGAGGTCTGTCTCCTTGCTGCTGCTTGGCCTTGCCGCGGCGTCCTCCTCGGCCGGGACGTTTCTTGCCGGCTCCTCCAGCACCTTCCTGGGTCTTCTCCTTGTCGCGTCGCTTGTATTCAGCCTTTTGCTGCTCGGCAAGCTGCTCAACCTTCTTGCAGCTCTGGAGGTCGTGGCCCTTGGTGCGGTGGATCTTGCAGTACTGCTTGTTGGTGCCGTCCTGCTTGTCGGCGACCGCCACAGCTTCCTCGCCGGAGCTACCAGCTTTGGCTTTCTTGGCGCCACCTCCGTTGCCGGACTGCTCAACGACTAGCACATCTTTGCCTTTCTTCTTGTTGTTGTTCCGCCGCCGGTTTTCTTTGCCGGGGCAGTCTCCTCACTATCAGATCCTCCTGCTCCTATATTCTCTCCGGGGAGTTTCCTCCCTTCCTCAGCACGTGCACACTTGTCGGCCAGGGCATATAGCTCACTGACGTCTCTGATCTTGCACATCGCCATCTCCTCCCGCATCCTGCGGTTTCGCACGTTCTGATGGAACGCGCTGATTACCGCGGCAGGGTGGACATCTGGGATGTTGTGCTGTACACGGCTGAATCTCTGAATGTACTTGCGCAGGGGCTCTCCTTCCTTCTGGGTGAGCAGATGAAGGTCGCTCTCTTGGCCATGAGGCTTGTGGCCGCCTGTAAAGGCGCCGACAAACTGATGGCATAGGTCTGCCCAGGAGGATATGGAGTTGTCCGGCAAGTGCATGAGCCAGGATCTGACATTGGGCTTGAGCACCAGCGGGAAGTAGTTGGCCAGGATCTTGTCGTCCCGCCCCCCGGCAGCTTGCACCGCGATGGTGTAGATGCTGAGGAACTCCGACGGATGCGACTTGCCGTCGTACTTCTCTGGCACGTCTGGCTTGAAATTCTTCGTGCTGGGCCACTGGACTTGCCGCAGCTCACGAGTGAACGCAGGGCAACCTACCGCGTATGGCAAGTCGCATGGTTCCCCTGGCGCATGCATGTCGACAGAGGGCCCAGCGCACTGGTCTGATTGACGCCGCGCTTCTCTTTGGCACTCGATGCGAGTACGAGCGTCTTCTTGCTGTCGTTCGTGAAGAACTTGGCGCTGATCGCGACGAGCTCGTGGATCTGATGATGCGGTGGAGTCGCTGTCGAGGTGGATCCGGCGAGTCGGCGATCTTGGTCTTCGGGGTGGAGAGTGCATGGTTGTCGCATCCCCACCGGTTTTGTCGCCATCGGCTCGTGCCTGGCGGTCCTGCCGTGGTAGCGATGCACTCGGCTGCCGCGGAGTGTCGCCGTTGGCGAAGCCGATGAGACTCTGAAAGGTGGCCCTCCATTCATCGATCTTGTCTGCCGTTGGAGGGTAATCCAGGAGCAGTTGAGCTTGCGCCAAAGCTTCTGCTGGAGTGGTGGGTGGCAGTGGCGAACGGTGCGAGGAGCGGGATATGCTCGGACTTCTAACTATGTTAGAAGGAGCAGTATCCCGTCCAGGCGACCGTGTCTCGCTCGTGCCAGCACATTGGCATGCATGCTGGTATTGAGCACCCCGAGATCCACCGGCTCGATCTTGGTCCAACAAACATATGGCACTGCGAATACCATGATGCTGTCGATCCTGCGCCTCCTAAGACAGGCGCCGTGCATGTACGGACGCCGAGGTCTGCGCAGCCTTGTCCTTGGACTTGGCAGCACCGTGAGCTCCCTCGTCGATGTCCGTTCTTCCTCCGGCGTCTACCCCACCACCCGTTCGCTCCGGTGATGGTGGGAACGACGTGGAAGGAACAGCTGCCGCCGAAGACTTCTTCTTCGGTGGCATGTCGATGAAGTAGATGAAGATCTAGCTCGTGTGAACGCCGGATCAGGTTCGCACAACCTCGATGCCCCCTACCTGGCTCGCCAAAGATGTCGGGGAAACTGATCCACGAACACCTATGGGACCGGCGGACCGAGACCCTTTCGGTTCGGCGGGGGGCGGAGATCGCACGAAGAGCAGATCAAGGCAAAGCACACGAGCAGTTTACCCAGCTTCGGAGCTCTCCGAAGAGATAACACTCCTACTGCTGCATGTCTGAGTGTATTGAGTTCTTGCTCGGGAGCGCTGAGTGCTACAGTACACACTAGCTCCTAACGAGACCGAACGTGAGTGCTTTTCTCTGCCTCCCCCCCTCTACGTTGCACATGGGCCTCCTTTTATATGCTGAAGGGGTCACCGACAGGTGGCAACGTAGATAAGGGTAAAAATGGAAAAGGAATTGCGGTTGGTACAACTACCTGTACAGTGTATCCTACCTAACCCTGACGGCAGGGGACAAAGGCATTAAATGCCCGTCTGCATCGCCCAAACAGTGCAGAAAGGGACCGTCAGGGGCGCCACCACTCGCTACGATGGCAGTCTTGTCAGCGTCGCTTGCCACCGCGCACCGCTGGCTGCACAGCCTCTTGCCACGCGCGCCTGGAAAGGCCCCAGGGCGACACGTTGGTGGGTATGCTGGAGCGCGGGTACAGAGTGGTAGCTTGCCGCGGCAAGCGCCTTGCCGCGGTCGTTTTCTTGGCGCGTCCGGAAGCTTGTCGCTCACCGGGCCTTGCCGGGACGCGTGGCGCGTCGCGGCAAGTTGCTTGAGATGCCTTGGTTGGCCTTCCCGGCAAGCTCCTCTTGCCGGGGCCTTGTCTTCTTGGCTTGAACACTTTGTTCTTGAATGGCTCCAAAGGAACCACGGAGGACCTTGGCGGTCACCCGGCAAGCCTTGCCGCAGGGTGCTGCGACTGCCCGTGCACAAGTTCGGGATACTAGGGTACCCCTACTCTAGTACACCGACACCCTTCCTTCATATCAATAATCGCGCCAATCGTTCTAAGGAAAGGTCTACCAAGAATAATAGGGCAAGAAAGATTGCAATCTATATCAAGAACGATAAAATCTACGGGCACAAAATTTCTATTTGCAACAATAAGAACATCATTGATCCTTCCCATTGGCTTTTTAATGGTGGAATCTGCAAGGTGCAAATTTAACGAGCAATCATCAAGATCATGGAAACCTAGAATATCACATCAAGTTTTCGGAATTGTGGAAACACTAGCACCCAAATCACACAAAGCAAAACACTCATAATATTTAATTCTAATCTTTATAGTAGGTTCCCACTCATCATTAAGTTTTCTAGGTATAGAAACTTCCAAATTAAGTTTTTCATCATAAGATTGCAACAAAGCATCAACGATATGTTTGGTAAAAGTTTTATTTTGACTATAAGCATGAGGAGAATTAACAACGGATTGCAACAAGGAAATACAATCTTTTAAAGAACAATTATCATAATCAAATTCCTTGAAATCCGAGATAGTAGGTTCAATGTTATTTGAAGTTGTGACCTCTCCAATCTCACTTTTACTAAATTTAGCCTCAAGATCTAAAGACTCCGAATTTTTGGGACGCCTTCTAGGAAAGGTTGATGCATCATCAGTCCCATAATAATCAAAATTAAATTTGCAAAACATAGATCTAATAAGAGACGCATCAATAACTTTAAGATCTTCATCATTATTTTCATGGAAACTAGAAGAACACGCTTTTATAAAGCTATCTTTGTTAGCATGCAATCTAGCGGTTCTTTCCTTACACTCATCAATGGAAATTCTCATTACTTTGAGGGACTCATTGATATCATGCTTAGGAGAAGAAGATCTAAGTTTAAGAGAATCAACATCAAGCGAAAGTCTATCAACGTTCCTAGCCAAATCATCAACTTTGAGCAATTTTTTTTCAAGCAAAGCATTAAAATTCTTTTGAGAAATCATAAATTCTTTCACACTATTCTCAAAATCAGAGGGCATCTTATTGAAATTACCATAAGAATTATTGTAGGAATTTCCATAATTATTAGAGGAATTACTAGGGAAAGGTCTAGCATTAAAGTTTCCTCTATAAGCATTGTTTCCAAAACTATTCCTACCAACAAAATTCACATCCATAGATTCATTATTATTGTCAATCAAAGAAGACAAAGGCATATCATTGGGATCAAGAGGAGTATTTTTAGTAGCAAACAATTTCATAAGTTCATCCACCTTTCCACTCAAAACATTGATTTCTTCTATAGCATGCACTTTTTTACTAGAAGATCTTTCGGTGTTCCATTGAGAATATTTAGCCATAATATTATCAAGAAGTTTTGTAGCATATCCTAACGTGATTTCCATAAACGTGCCTCCCGCGGCCGAATCTAAGAGATTTCTAGAAGCAAAGTTCAGCCCGGCATAAAATTTTTGTGTGATCATCCATAAATTCAAACCATGAGTAGGGCAATTGCGAATCATCAAGTTCATTCTTTTCCAAGATTGGGCAACAGGCTCATGATCAAGTTGTTTAAAATTCATAATATCGTTCCTAAGAGTGATAATCTTAGCGGGAGGAAAATACTTAGAGATAAAAGCATCTTTGCACTTGTTCCAAGAATCAATACTATTTTTAGGCAAAGACGAAAACCAAACTTTAGCACGATCTCTAAGAGAAAATGGAAATAACTTCAATTTGACAATATTGTTATCTGTATCTTTCTTCTTTTGCATATCACACAAATCAACAAAGTTGTTTAGATGAGTAGCGACATCTTCACTAGGAAGGCCGACGAATTGATCTTTCATAACAAGATTCAGTAAAGCAGTGTTGATTTCACAAGACTCAACATCATTAAGAGGAGCAATCGAAGTACTAAGGAAATCATTATTATTGGTATTCGAGAAATCACGCAATTTGGTATTATCTTGCACCATGGCAACAAGTAATCCAACACACAAGCAAACAGAAAAAGGCAAGCGAAAAGAGAGGAGGAGATTGGGAAAGAGAGGGCGAATAAAATGGCAAGGGTGAAGTGGGGGAGAGGAAAATGAGGCAAATGGCAAATAATGTAAATGCGAGGGAGATGGGTTTGTGATGGGTACTTGGTATGTCTTGACTTGAGCGAAGACCTCCCCGGCAACGGCGCCAGAAATCCTTCTTGCTACGTCTTGAGCTTACGTTGGTTTTCCTCAAAGAGGAGAGGGTAATGCAGCAAGTGTAGCGTAAGTATTTCCCTCCGTTTTTGAGAACCAAGGTATCAATCCAGTAGGAGGCTCCTCAAAAGTCCCACGCACCTACACAAACAAATTGAGAACTCGCAACCAACGAGATAAAGGGATTGTCAATCCTTTCACGTCCACTTGCGAAAGTGAGATCTGATAGAGATAGTATGATAAGATAAATATATTTTTGGTATTTTATAATATAGATGCAAAAAGTAAAGATGCAAATAAAAGTAGATTGGAAGCAAATATGATAAGAGGTAGACCCGGGGGCCATAGGTTTCACTAGAGGCTTCTCTCGAGATAGCATATATATTACGGTGGGTGAACAAATTACTGTCGAGCAATTGATAGAAAAGCGAATAGTTATGAGATTATCTAGGCATGATCATGTATATAGGCATCACGTCCATAACAAGTAGACCAACTCCTGCCTGCATCTACTACTATTACTCCACACATCGACCGACTCCTGCCTGCATCTAGAGTATTAAGTTCACAAAGAACAGAGTAACGCCTTAAGCTAGATGACATGATGTAGAGGGATAAACTCATACAATATGATATAAACCCCATCTTGTTATCCTCGATGGCAACGATACAATACATGTCTTGCAAACCTTTCTGTCACTGGGTAAGAACACCGCAAGATTGAACCCAAAGCTAAGCACTGCTCTCATGGCAAGAAAGATCAATCTAGTAGGCCAAACCAAACCGATAATTCGAAGAGACTTGCAAAGATAACGCAATCATACATAAAAGAATTGAGAGAAGAATCAAATATTATTCATAGATAAACTTGATCATAAACCCACAATTCATCGGATCTCGACAAACACACCGCAAAAAGAGTTTACATCGAATAGATCTCCACAAGAGAGGGGGAGAACATTGTATTGAGATCCAAAAAGAGAGAAGAAGCCATCTAGCTAATAACTATGGACCCGTAGGTCTGTGGTAAACTACTCACAACTCATCGGAGGGGCAAGGATGTTGATGTAGAGGCCCTCCGTGGTTGATCCCCCTCCAGCAGAATGCCGGCGAAAGCTCCAAGATGGGATCTCACGGATACAGAAGGTTACGGCGGTGGAAATTGTGTTTCGGGTGCTTCCTGGATGTTTTCGGTGTACGTAGGTATATATAGGAGGAAGAAGTATGTTGGTGGACACTCGAGGGGCCCATGAGACAGGGGGCGCGCCCTACAGGGGGGGGGGGCGCCCTCCTATCTCGTGGGAGCCTTGGCTGCTTCTTGACTTGCACTCCAAGTCCTCTGGATCACGTTCGTTCCAAAAATCACGCTCCCGAAGGTTTCATTCCATTTGGACTCCGTTTGATATTCCTTTTCTTCGAAATACTGAAATAGGCAAAAAAACAGCAATACGGGCTGGGCCTCCGGTTAGTAGGTTAGTCCCAAAAATGATATAAATGTGTAAAATAAAGCCCATAAACATCCAAAAGGGGTAATATAATATCATGGAACAATAAAAAATTATAGATATGTTGGAGACGTATCAGGCGGCGAGCGCGCTTGTAGTGCAGTTCGGGCTGGATCCGGGTCTCTCCTGCTTCTCCTGGAGGCCATGGCTATTGCGATGCCCTGTCCTCGTCCAGATCGGGGCCACGACTGCCTCCCCCAATATCCTCCTTCCCTCGCTAGCGATCAGTCCACCCCCCAATGGCGTGCCCCATTGCTTCCGTGTGCCGCCCCGACGACGGGCCGCCACCCGGTTCAAAAGGTGCATTGCTCCTCCACATGCAGTCCTCGAACGTCGTTCTTGCAGTCTGTCCCTACCCTCTTTATCAAGTAATCCGCTGAGCTGGAGCTGTAGGTCAACATTCGCCTCGTGCAATTCAGAAAATACTTGTTTTTGCTGCTCTTTTTGAAGTTCGTTTTGATATTTATTTGCAGCTTGATGGATTTCACTTTGCAGTTCACTCTTAGATCCATGGCGCTGGCCGTGCTTTCTCCTGCTGCTCTGTGAGGTGAGGATGGGTTCTGCCGCCCCGGGAACCAGGGTGTGGCACGACACCGGCTAAGATGCATGCGGTGGTTCTCTTCTTCCCCAACAACAGGAAGCTGGCGGTGTGGCTGCACCATTGTTATTATTGCTTTCTCAAATTTTTCTTGGGAGCAGTTCGGCAAGCGCGGAGGTGCAAGTTCGCCAGCCTAAGATGCGGTTCTGCACATGTCTATGTAGCTCGTGGGCGCACCCAGAAACAACCAAAGCAACGGCTTGGTCTTCAACGAGGCCCCCCTCACATCTCTATAGTGGAGTAGGCAGTACACTTTGCATCTTGCAGTACGAACCCCAACGTCTCGTGGTGGTCAACCCCAACACAGAGCCTCAAAATTTCCTTTGCACCATTTATAGTTCTCTCAATGTGTAGAAGAAAATTATTTCACTATTTTGAAGTCCGCTTTGTTCTTAGTTGTGGCACGCAAAAAAAGGTGATGCCTTTTGCTCGGTTCGCAATTGCATTTTTGGAAGCTCTTTTCCTATGAAAATGTCGAGAGCTGATGTTACATTACAAAATAAAGAACACATGTGGTTCACTCACTATGTAAAAAAGTACTGTTCAAATGTAAATGGTGCTTGTGGTACGTCGCTATGTACAGAAAATTGTAGAAACATGTAGTACACTACTTTCATCTCGTTCAGAACAAATACACTATTTCCTTTGAATGTAGTTAACTAGTTTATGTATTTGCAAAAAAAAGTAGTTAACTAGTTTATGCGATGTGGTTCATTTTACCGATGGGGAAAAAGTAGTCTCTGGCCTCGACCATGTGGTTCACTAATCTTATTCATGTGGTCCATGTAAGCTTGAAAAAAGAAGTTAGAGAAAAGACAACAAAGTCATGCGGTCCACTTAGACACGTGTCGCCGTTCACTTTTCCCCTTAAATGGATCATTTGGCCTCGTCTGCGGTCACTCTCATTCATAAAAGTTAGAAAAATAAATAAAAATAAATCATGAAGTTCACTTGCCCCGTCTAATACAGTGCGGTTTTCTGTCCGAAGCAGTGTGTTCTTTTGTCTGATGCAATACACTGGTCGATTCTGTTGTCACGAAAAACAGTGTCCGCATTTTAGTAAAAACCAAACTTCTCTTAAACCATAAAGAATTAGAGAGAGTGTTCTACATGAAAAAGTTGCGCCTTGTCGATATATTTCCAACGGCTTATACTTTGAATCATTCCGATCAGCAGTTTGTAAAATTTTTGTGAAAAACGGCCCCTGCCTCTCGTCGTCTGTCACACAATTTTCAAAATTAACTAAAAACTGTAAGGAATCTTAAAAACATTTCAACATATGAAAGTTGCGCCTCATCCGTAGCTTTGCAACGGCATATCATATATCGCGTTTTGACAAACGGTTCAAAAATTGGAGCTGAAAACAGTGCTGAAAATTGGAAAAAATTCGAAAAACACAATTCCACGATTTACTAAATTTAAAACTACTTTTAAGCCATAACGAATTAGAGAAAATAATACATATGAAAAATATGCGCCTTGACGATATCTTTCCAACAGTGTATCATTTGCTTCATTCCAACGGGAGGTTTAGAAAAAAACACGAAAAAATGCTCGGTGCCACTTGTCGTGCGCCGCACCGTTTTCAAAACTGCTCTTAAACCGCAAGGAATCTCGAAAAATGTTCAACATGACGAAATTGCGTCTTATCCATAGCTTTTCAACCGTATATTACATGTCTTGTTCTGATAAATAGTTAAAAACCTAGAGCGAAAAAGGTACCAAAAAATACAGAATGCGGTTTTTGTTACAACGGGAAGTTCACTCGCGTGAGTAGTGCAACACACTTGGTTCAAACAATGACGTGCACTTGCGTTGAGCGTGAAGTGTAGAAGTGTCAGGACTTTTTGGTTTCCGAGGCACGTGCCACATCAAAATAGTGAAAATGGCTATTCAAACATCACACAACACCTCTTTGCGCCACATGCATGCAGGTGGTGGTTATCCTAGCTTGGACACTCACGTGTGACGCTTCCATCTGTGGGCCCATGAGGCCATCGTCGATGCATGTGCATCACTTTAACCTATATCGGGAGAGGTTAATTAATTTCACCATCGATGAGAATTCTTTTTGGGTTGTATTACGGCTGGAGCATATAGTATGCGTTGAAGAGGAGGAAGGCGACCATCATATGTAGTACACTTCATGAACCTCGCTTTGTGTGGGTGCATGGTTTACGGTTTTTGAGGCATGTGTGGCATATCAAAGTTGTGCATTTTAGGTATTATATTCAACATATGTTTGGCCCACTTGCAAAGCGATGGTGGTTGTCCTCTCACATACACTTAAGCGGTTATCAGTGATATCGATGCTTTCCATTTGTGGGCCCGCTTGGTCCATCACTACTTTTTGCCTGACAACGAGAGTGGTGAATTTGACTTAGGAGGGGGGGTATTTTTTTGCTTGTAAATACGGTATATATATTTATATGAGCACACACGTGTGCATGTGTATGCCTGAATCCCTCCCATCGAGTCGAAGTGGCTAGTACAACGACACGTCATGAACCGATCTTGCTCTATGTCGGGAGAGTGTACGATTTTCGACGCACGCGCCACATCAATGTTGTGAAGTGGTATTCAAACATGCATGCACGCATCACCTCCATACATATGCATGTAGTGGTTGTCTTCGAACGGTACACTCCCTCACGTGGTTATCGGCGACAAGCCTATATATTCGTGGGCCCGCGTGGACATCCATGATCACCTTGACCTACAACAAGATAGGTTACCATGGCGAATTCTTCATTTGGTTCGTGTTATCGTAGCATAGGTCATGCCGAGATTCATACCTAATTAAAGTTTGAGTGCATATACTATGCACGCATGCATGCATGAATTCCCGTCGTCGGCTTGAAGTGTGGTGTAACATACATATGCATCATCAACCTAACCTTCACTAAGTGTGGGTATTTCTAGTTCGAAATCACGGTACCACATCAAAGTTGTTCCATTGTGTACTAAAAAACACACCTGATCCATACATATGTTTGGGCCACACGCATGCAGTGGTTGTCTACGGGGACTAGCTACTTGCGTGATTATTGGTGAGCTAGCATATCTGGGGTCGCATGGACGACCATCACTTTGACCAGCAACAAGAGAGAGGTTGTACAACCAAGGTGGATTATTCTTGGTCCGTTTCACGATCAATCTTGGTGAGATGCCTCTCTGGCCCGCGGACTTAAAATTGTGTGTGGGGGGGGGGCTCCTACTTTGCACTTTGCTAGGTTAACCTCGGTTAGGGGGGGCATCATAGCTTAGGATTCCCTTCGTGCCAATACGATGGGGGGGGCTGCTAGCTACTTCGAACTTTGCTAGGTGAACCACTGTAACGCCCCGGACAAACCCGTCGGTGGTTGTTACTCCTGGCCGGATCTAGAATGGCCCCACAGATCAATACTAGTCTTTTTTGCGCACTTTGTCCTCACTCGTGCACACCCGGGAGCAACTTCCTAGTCGGTCACCCATCCTGAAATTACTCCAAGCTGAGCATGCTTAACTTTGGAGTTTTGTCCGGATGGGCTACCGGAAAAGAAGGAATTCCTTATTGATATGAGTAGTCTAGAATCCCTAATAAGCCAGGCTATCACATACACCCCCACTCAGAGGAACCGACGTCCTCGTCGGGCCACAGGAACGTTCCCTCTTGGCACATATGTTTGTGCATCCAGTCCGGTACATGTGTCATGTCGTGTGCCACGACGGGTCACAAACATCATGAACAACATGACCGCACACCTATCTGCAAACATCCATGTGACCTCGAGTGTCGGCTCTGATAGCAACTTGTAACGCCCCGAACACACCCGCCGGTGGTCGTTACTCCTGGCGGGATCTAGGCTGGCCCCACAAATCAATACTAGTCCTTTCTGCGCACATTGTCCTCACTCGTGCGCACCTGGGAGCAACTTCCTGGTCGGTCACCCATCCTGAAATTACTCCAAGCTGAGCACGCTTAACTTTGGAGTTCTGTCCGGATGGGCTCCCGGAAAAGAAGGAATTCCTTATTGATATGAGTAGTCTAGAATCCCTAATAAGCCAGGCTATCACAACCATGGTTGGGGTCATCCATTCATAGCTTAGGATTCCCTTCGTGCCGACACGAGGGAGGGGGGCTGCTTGCTTCTTCGCACTTTACTAGGTGAGCCTCGGTTGGGGGGGGGGGAGATGCATTCACAACTTAGGATTACCTTCGTGCCGACATGAGGGGGGGGGCTGCTAGCTACTTCGCAGTTTGCTAGGTGAACCACGGTTGGGGGGCATCCATTCATAGCTTAGGATTCCCTTCATGCCGACACGAGGGAGGGAGGGCTGCTAGCTACTTTGCACTTTGCTAGGTGAGCCTCAGTTGGGGGGGCATGCATTCATAGCTTAGGATTCCCTTCATGCCGACACGAGGGGGCGTGGGGAAAGCAATATCATGCACTTTGGGAAATAGGTGCGACATCGAAGTTGCATTTCGTATTTGAAAATAAAACCACCCTTTTCATACATATAAATTTGGTCCACATGCAAGTGTATTCGTGTTCTGACCCTCTCCCGTGTCATTTTTCGCCAAATTTATGAACAATAGACAAGTCGGATGACGCAACAGACACGGTTCACTCAAACTAACATGTGCCACGCCGGTGCCCCTGTCATGCACACATCCGCACAGTACATTGGGCTCCACGAGGCCCCCCCTCTCAAAAATATCTGCCCGCCTCGAGGGTTTTCTGTTTCATAACACACAGTTGTTATCTCCGGACCATGTGCAATGTTTCTTCTTCGCAATCCCACCTGCATCCCTAGAAAATACTTGCCCGCCTCGAGGAGGGTTTTTGTGTTTCATAACACACGGTTGTTATCTCCGGACCTTGTGCGATGCTTCTTGTTCCCAATCCCGCTTGCCCCTAGAAAATATCTCCTCGCCTCGAGGGTTTTTCTATTTCATAACACACGGTTGCTATGTTCGGACCGTGTGCGATGCACCATCATCAAAATTTTCATTAGCCCCGGCATTTTACTCCTGTGTTGTAAAATTTTCAGTACCCACGTCATTTCCTCAAACACCCCCCGCCCCCCTCCATACACACACACACAAACCAAAACCTCCTCGGGCGCGTGCACACACACACAAACACCCTCCCTTGCTCGAAACCCTAGCAAGGTCCCCAACGTCGCCGCCGCTACGAGACCTCCATTGTCAATATATGCCGGTTTGCCCATGCAGCTTACCCACCGATCTCCATACCAAGGCCGGGCTGAGTTTCTTAGATGACGCATGCCAAACGCCCCTTTCCCCCAGATCCCCATCCCCTACTCCACAGCGTATCAGCCTAAGCCTGGCTACGCTTCCCGTGGAGCTCAAGGAGCGACTGTCCCAAAAGAGGTGTATCGCGGTCTCTTCGCCCGACGTCGCCGAGGAAGCTGACGACCATTACTGGTGGGAGGAACTCAAGCAGCGGGCTAGAGTATGTGGGCATGTCTCTTCCACCGGCTACGACATCGAGGTCTTGGACAGCGACGGCCTGAGGCAGGCTATGTCATAGGTTAAGTGGCCCACCCCCAACCCCTCGGGTTCAACCGCCGTCGATCTCATGCATGGCCCCGCCGCTGATCTCCTCTGGCTCGATGTCAACAACTTTCCATCCTACATCGCCATCGAGCCCCTTTTGTAATTTCTAAAGGACACGTTCTGCGACACTGGCTTGGGATCCACAGCTTCCAAGTTAGACCTCATCGACGGCGACCACGAGGAGGGAACCCTCTCCGAATATTCCAAGGGGAAAGAGCCCATCTGCTCTCCAAGGGGAAAGAGCCCTTCTGCGACATCAGGGAGAGCACCCTACAACCGTGCTCTTCCAAGGGGAAGGAGCCCATCTGCGACAACATGGAGAGCATCCAGGGTCCATGCTCTTCCCACGGGAACGAGCCCATCTGTGAAAAGTGAGGAAACCCATGATTTGTTTTGCCGTGCCTCTTCACAGGGGGAAACCCATGATTTGTTTTCTCGAGTCCCTTTTGTAGTGTAGTGAGAATATGTCCAGTTTTAATTGCTATATCGGGTTGTTTGCAGCATGCCTTGTTTATTTCAGTTCTTCACAATGCGATGCTCTGTATGTGCAATTATTTACTGTGTGTTACATTTCATCAATCCAATTTTAAACATATCGATAGGAATGCATATATTTGCTTGTTGTTAAGCCTGTTATGGTTAGCATATGCCTCTTTGAAAGTTAGTTGATTGTTCTGTTGTTTGTAGTTAGCATATGTCCAGTTCCAAATGCCATCTTCGATTGTTTGTAGTATGCCTTGTTTATTCCAGTTATTCACAATGTGATGTTCTATATGTGTAAGTATGAACTGTGCAGTTCAATTTCATCAGTACCAGTTTCAACAATACCACTATGGCCCTGTTTGTTTCGGATTCTGGGACTAGATTCAGCTTTGCCAGTGAAGCCGAATCTGGAATCCGAAACGAACAACTATTTGGAATCAGCTTTTCCAGTGAAGCTGAATCTGGATTTTGGTCATTTTAGTGCAATTTCCTGAAGCACCTCAAAGTGCACTTCGGTAGTGAAGTTGATTCACAGACACAACTTCGCCACTGAAGCGAATCCATCGGTGAATAAAATCCAAGCGTAGCTGAAACAAACAGGGCATGAATGACTACATTTAGTTGCTGCATCTTGTAGTTAAACACGCCTTTCCATTTTTATTTAACAATAACCAGTGTAGTTAGACCGGCACAATACCAGTTTGAATGACTATGTTTGCTTGTTGTTAAATGTTAGGCTCGTTGCGGTTAACAAACCTTTTCACTTGTTTTGCTTTACTAGCGTGATTAAACCTGCACACTAAAGCTATCTTGTGGAGATTATTTTGTCTGCCATGGATAATTTTGGTTCATGTTTAGCCTGTTGTTCTTAACATGCTTCTCGATGTCCCTACACAGGACAATTTTGGGAACGACTGTTGTTTTCCATCGAGGTTAGTTTCATCCCATGGCTTATATATGCTCACTGTTTAGGATATCAGTAGCTAGTACCATATAAGCCGGGGGCTGTAAGGGACTAACCATTGAATCAAACTTTTAACTGAATATATCTGCAACCCATTTATTGTTAGGTTAACTAGGGCCATATGTAATATATCTGAGGCTATATAGCAACCTGCACTGTACTTAATGTCTATATATGCAATCCTAGGCTACATAGCAACAAGGAAGAGTGTTACCTTAATGTTCTGATGATGTCTAGATACATGCAGCAGCAACAACAACAACAACACAACCTTGTTTGGATACTCAACTTAGCTTAGAGGTTAGAGTTAGCTTCTAGCTCATGACTAACCTTGAACTAACTCCATCCAAAGAGGTGTCTGGATGACAGGGTTAGATACTTAGATTGACAATAAATGCACTAGGAGAACTAGCTCCAATTAGCACCTCTTGGGTTGGATAGTTTTTTTGGGTGGGTTATAGATGCAACTAGCTCAAACTAGCCCTCATGTTTAGATATACTCCCTCCATCCCAAAATAAGTGTCTCTACTTTGTACTAGCTCTAGTGCAAATTTGTACTAAGCTCAAGACACTTATTTTGGGACGGAGGGAGTACTTTAGGGCTATTTGAGCCCGAACTAGCTCAAACTAACTCTAACCCATGGATACAACAGCAGTTAATCAGCCGATAATTTGTAAGAATGCAGTATACTCCTTCGGGCCCATAATATAAGATGTTAATTCATCTAATATGTGAGTATATTGGATTATAAGATATTATAAAAGAGTGTTGTACTACATCATTGTGCAATTGGTGTTTATCTTCTAATATTAACTTGGTGCTTTAGGTACATATGTCATTGGTAAAGATCCGCGCTTCGACCCTTTCTGCGTATGGGGAAATGAGATATCGATGAACCAACATCAAGTGAGGAAGCTGATAAAGATTGTTAGTAAAATGGGTCAAAATATGGCAATTAAACTATTTGTTTACACTTTATCCAATACAACGACGAACTGCATGATGGTAAGTAAGAACTCTGTAGCCTTCTTTTTACTACCCATAATGAGTTGTGTTAGATGACAATGTCTGAATCTTTTTTCCTTTGCAGTGGTTCCCAAAGCACTTTAGTAAAGATTACCTATCAAACTACATGATTTGTGGGCATGCAAAGGTTAATGTATTTCTATCAGAACATGATGATTATCTAGATGTTTCCATGAAGACCGTGAAGGATGGGCGGTCGGCCATCACAAGGGGTTGGACTAGAGTCGTGCGTGCCTTCTGCATGGAGGAGGGCACAATATGGGCATTCTGCTTCACCTTGTGCAGCAACCAGGATGTATTTTGCCTCTTTATTTACCGTCTTTAATAGTACAAGTATACAAATGTGGTTCATCATTTTTTATTTGGTTCTTATGTAATTCTTGATGTGTACCTATGAATCAAATAATGCATTGGTTGTTTGAACCTGATGGATATGAATAAAGCTATAGCATACATTTAATTTCAATTTCAATTTCAATTTGATATAGCAGCAATTAAATTACGGTGAAATTACACTCTCCAGGTTGTTACGGCACACACGGTTGGTAAAATACAAACGTTTGGGATATACACCATAATGCGAGACGGTTCACAGAGAGGATACGTGTGCAAGTGTGCACACAGTTGCCGTTTGCAAAGCGTGTGCGATGTCAGACAATATCAAAACGCTGCTGGCAAACTAACCATTTGCGATAGTTGCCTTATCGTAAATGATTCGCAACAATGAACTGTTTTTGATGAAGTATGCATCGTAAACGTTGCACCACGGAATAGCGTGTGCGATAGTTGCCTTATCGTACACGATTCGCAACCATGAACTATTTCTGATGAAGTATGCATCGTAAACGTTGCACCACGGAATAGCGTGTGTGATAGTTGCCTTATCGTACACGATTCGCAACCATGAACTATTTCTGATGAAGTATGCATCGTAAACATTGCACCACAGAATAGCGTGTGCGATAGTTGTCATGTATGACAAGGTTACGACAGTCCGATGTTTTATAACTATCCGACACTCGTACGACGATTAGCTAATCTTCTTAATTAGATATCGCATACAGTTTGTGTAAAGCAAATGTGTGTGATTGTATGCTTATCATACATGTTCTATAATAGTAAACCGTTTGTGATGGGTCGTGCATCGTAAACGTAGCACCACAGAATACCGAGTACGATGGAAATGCGACTAGAAATGAAAAGGAGTACTGTAGGGTCCCTATCCCTGATGGTTTCTAGACCATGTGGGAAGGGGCCCCTATCGCCGTCACTCACCAGGCGACGGTTCCAAATGCCATCGTGGAAAGGGGTTAAAAATCTTTTGTATAACACTGACACGCACCAGTGCTTGCCATGCAGGAGAGACTGGTCGGGTCGAGGCCGCCCCGAGGGCAAGTCCAAGATTCCTCGGCAGGCTTGCCGAGGATACCAAGGGCAAATCTCCCCACCAAGGCTCCACCGCTCCACTGCACAGTGACACAAGTCAGCTATCAGTGCAGTGTCAAACCCTCAAGATGATTAAGTGGTCCCTGCTAAGCACGTGGCGGCCCATTGGAAGACAAGGTTTATCCAAATGACACCTGTCTAGAGGCGTGTCAGGATGATAAGCAAGTGATGATTAAGCGGCACGGCAGGCTTGCCTAGCTTCATCCTCAGCATGACACCTAGCGGTGCATTTAATGCACTTTGTCCTAACAACCGGTATGATAGCACTGTTAGCTATCTAATCACTATATAATGATCGTTTTGCCACCGTGGCTACCCCTTGAGCTATAAAAGGAGGGCCATGGCAACAAGAGAGGGATTCAGACCCTTGCACACTTGTACGCGTGTAGCTGCTCTCCCCAAGGCACCCTTGCCGGACTTGAGCGTTGCGTGCTAGTTGTGTTTTCCACTCAATCCAACAAAGGAGGAGTAGGGTTTTACGCTACCCAGCGGCCCGAACCTGGGTAAAAACCACCAGCGTCACCATTGTCGTGTTGTTTCATGCCTTCTGCACTTTGAGCAAGGTGACCTTCCCCCTTGTTGAGCCACAAGGGGCCAATGGCCCCATAGATGATCGTGATCCCCATGACATCTTTGGCGTGCCAGGTAGGTGGCACCCGCTTGCGTGAATCCGAGGTCATGAATGGTGCGTCAATCATCACCATTGTCTTCTTCATTGTTAGATTCATCATCCATGGCGCCCAAGAAAAAGCCTGGCGCATCAGCTCATCCTTCCTCCTTGAAGGCCCCCTCTCACGCAGCCGCTGATGCCGTAGGTGTTGCAGCGGTGTTTGGGGATGCGGGTGTGGTAGGTGACAGGCCAGTGCAGGCAGTGCTGTCGTCGTGCCCCCTGCGACCGAAGCGGGAGAGGAAGACGTCAGGGGAGGGCCACATTAGCAACATCCCCACGGCCATGTTCCATAGGACGCGGGCGGGGAGAATGTTCAATCTCCACCTCCCGACCGCGCTAGTGGGCGCAGCCGCAGTGACAACACCCGCTGTCGTGTGAGCCTTGACCCCCTAGCCGCCCCTGCTACGGGCGTGGTTACGGGGCACGCGTCTGGCCCAGGGTAGGATAACCAAGATGGAGTGCTGAATGGGGTCGTCAAACCTCAGGCGCATCCTACTCATCACCCATCTACCGTGGAAACTGGCTCACAGTGGTGAGAACGCGGCACCGCCCCTGCTTTTACTACCAGGAGTCGGGCGACATCATGATCTTCCTCATCATCCATGCCAAGCACTGCTTCGGAAGCCATGGCGCGGGCCCAACTCCTGCTAAGATTCCCGCCAGCGGCTGATCAAATGGATGTGTGGAGAGCTACTATCCAGAATCAACTATGCTGAAGCGGGTGGATCACAGCGGGCGGGGCCATCGTGATGCCCACAAGCGACGTCAGCGGCTGGGGCTGCTAACCGTGTTGAGGGGGCCACTCCAACGGTGCAATCTCCTACGCGACAGCCATCACAGAGGCTACAACCAGAACCATGCAACCAGGAGCCTGACGAAGCATCAATGGCTTCGTCTGATCCATGAGCCCATCGAGATCAGCAGCAAGTCCTGGAAGATCAGCACAGAGAAGATGCGCGCATCACCATAGAGCGGCACAGGGAGACCCGCCGTCAATCTGGTAGTCGCAATGGCCCAGACGTCAACGAATTCATGCCCAGTGATGGCGGATACTTACCTTTCATGCTTGGGTGCCCTACCTTTACTCGCGCGCTACGACAAGTCCGTTGGCCATCTGCCCGCATTTTTTAAGACATAATTGCTAGAAAAGTACGATGGGAAGCTGAACCCATCAGAATACTTGAGCATCTACACAATTGTGTTCAGGCCACCGGAGGGAGAGACGAGAAGGTGCTCGCCAACTACTTACCTTTGGCACTAATAAAACCAAACGTGAGGTCGTTGCTGACGCACCTACCAGAGAATTCAATTTTGTCCTAGGCTGACCTGTGCAATGAATTTGTTGGTGCCTTCATGGGCGGTCACCAAGAACCAGGACGGCCCAACGATTTGCAAATCCTTCCGCAGAAGGACGTGGAAAGTTTGCGACAATATATGCAGAGGTTTAGCCGGGTACAAAGGAATATTCTAGATATCCACCCGACAATTGTAATTACCGCGTTCAAGTCAAACATACGTAATAGAAGGATATGTTCCAAGATGAATGTCCAATTGCCCAAGACTGTGAATGAGCTATACACCTTGGCAGATAAATGTGCCAGTACGGAAGAAGGGAGGCGACTCCCTGGGGAAGAGGACAACATCAAAGTTGTTTCATAGGATGACGATGATGCCGCTAACCTAAAGAGGAAGAATTGGAATCGCAACAAATAGCATAAAGAGAAGTTAGTACTGGATGTTGAGGGTTCTGGCACCCCTAGTACAGGCAAGAAAGCCAAGACCGAAGCCCTCGGCAAGGAAGTAGCCGCGTGCACTGATTTCCGGGAGGCCGCGGTGGCCGAAAAAGCCAGGAAGACCGACGGACCCTACTGCAAGATCTACCAAACCAAGGGCCATGATCTCCAAGAGTGTCATCAAGTTGAGCAATTTGTAAAGAATTAGAAAGCTAAGTATGAGAAGCGTGACAAGGGAGGAACCAAGAAGCTAACCCGTTAACGACCTTGACCAGTGGGGATTTTCCATGTGTAAAATTACCATTCGCCGAAGTTTCCACGTGTTTGTTCAGTGCTGGGACCGATGTCATCTCGCGAATGGATGGGACACCCATATGATACGTTGACACATTTCATGGCCCAACAGTGGCCCATTCAGGTCAAAAAGACGACCCATTTGACTTAGTCAAAAGGTAGCGGCACGGGCCACCGAAGGCCTGTTAACGGTCTGTTCGCATATAGCCCATTTACAACCCGCTCCCGGCCCGTTATAGCCTATCCGAATTAGGCCCACTAGCTCCATATGGGCCGTCCAATATGATTCCAGCCTGTTGTAACTTCTGGCCCATGAATGGACCATGACGTCTTTCGGCCCATGTGAGGCCCTTTCTAAATCTTGGCCCATAAATGGCCCGTGGTGAAACTGGCGCATAATGAACAATATATAGCTTTATACCCATTAACGACCCATTGTTCCATTGGGCCGTTTCAGCCCATGTTATCTTTTGGCCTTCTAAGGGCCCATTTATTATTGGGCTCATTTTCGGCATTCGTAACTTACGGTCCGTTACCGGGCTGTTCTGCTTGTGGGCCAAATTTAGCCCATGGTTAAAGTCGAGCCATCTATGGCCTATGATACATCTCCAATGTATCTACATTTTTTTATTGTTCCATGCTGTTATATTATCATTCTTGGATGTTTTATAATCATTTTATATCATTTTTTAGTACTAACCTATTGACATAGTGCCAAGTGACAGTTGCTGTTTTCTGCATGTTTTTACATCGCGGGAAATCAATATCAGACGGAGTCCAAATGCCACAAAGCTTTACGATGATTTTTTATGGACCAAAAGGAAGTAGGGGCCTTGGTTGCACCTGGGGGGAGTCCCAAGGAGGGGACAACCCACCAGGGCGCGCCAGGAGGCCCAGGCGCGCCCTGGTGGGTTGTGCCCACCTCGGGTGTCCCCTGGACCGACTCTTTGCTCTATAAATACCCCAATATTCCAGAAACACTAGGGGAGTTGACAAAATATTCATCCAGCCACCGCAGAGTCCAGAACCACCAGATCCAATCTAGACACCATCACGGAGGGGTTCACCACTTCCATTGGTGCCTCTCCGATGATGCGTGAGTAGTTCGTTGTAGACCTACGGGTCCGTAGTTAGTAGCCAGATGGCTTCCTCTCTCTCTCTTGATTATTAATACAATGGTCTCTTGGAGATCCATATGATGTAAGTCTTTTGGTGGTGTGTTTGTTGGGATCCGATGAACTTTGAGTTCATGATCAGATCTATGTTTGTATCCATGAAAGTTATTTGAGTTTCTTTGATCTCTTATATGCATGATTGCTTATAGCCTCATATTTCTACTCCAATATTTGGGTTTTGTTTGGCCAGCTTGATCTATTTATCTTGCAATGCGAAGAGGTGCCTGGTAGTGGGTTCGATCTTACGGTGCTTGATCCCAATGATAGAAGGGGATTTGACATGTATGTATCATTGCTACTAAGGAAAAAAAGATGGGATCCATATCTGCCGCAATAGATAAACAGATCTCGTCTACATCATGTCATCGTTCTTATTGCATTACTCCGTTTTCTCATGAACTTAATACACTAGATGCATGCTGGATAGCGGTTGATGTGTGGAGTAATAGTAGTAGATGCAGGCAGGAGTCGGTCTACTAATCTTGGACGTGATGCCTATGTAATGATCATTGCCTGGATATCGTCATGATTATTTGAAGTTCTATCAATTACCCTTTTCCCACCGTTTGCTATCTTTCTTGAGAGAAGCCACTAGTGAAACCTACGGCCCCCGGGTCTCTTTTCATCATATTTTCCTTTGCGATCTATTTTTGCTTGCATTTATTTTTCAGATCTATTAAACCAAAAATACAAAAATAGCTTGCTGCAATTTATTTGTTCTGTGATCTATTTATCCTATCTACAAATTTACCTCACGTCCTTTGCCTATCTTGAGGCGTTGTACCTCGGAAGGGATTGACAACCCCTTTAACATGTCGCACTGCGAGGTGCTGTTATTTGTGTGTAGAGGATGTTTACATTGTGTTGCTTGGTTCTCCTAGTAGTTCAATAACCTTGGTTTCATATCTAAGGGAAATACCTACCGCCGCTATGCTGCCTTATCCCTTCCTCTTTGTGGAAATACCGATGTAGCTTCAAGTGACATCAAAAGGAATTTCTGGCGCCGTTGCTGGGGAGGATCTTCAACATCAACCAGGTTCCTAATAACAAATCTCATCTCCTCGCAATTTACATTATTTTCCATTTGCCTCTCGTTTTCCTCTCCCCCACTTCACAAAAATTTGTCGTTTTATTCGCCCTCTTTTTCTTGTTCGCCCTTTTCTCGTCAGATCACTTCTTTGCTTGTGTGCCATGTGTCTTATATTTTCTTGCATCTTTGCTTGCTAAATATCTCTTGATATTGATCCTCATCCACTTGATAATTTTTTGAAGAGATCCAATTATCATGAACAAATTGTTAGTGATTTGAGTACACTAGATTACTTTATGAAGTTTTGCTTGAGATTCGTGAATCTAAAAATTGTGATGAAGAAATTTATGAAGTGATTCATGATAGCTCTTTGAATGAAAAGCATGATTGCAATGATTTTATTATAAATTCTATTAACGTCAATTGTGCTAATAATATGCAAAACCCCAAGCTTGGGGATGCAAATTTTGCTATGTCCACTACTTATTGCAATGACCATGATTGGGGTGATTCTTCTTATGATCTTGAAAATATATTTAACCCCCGTGATGAATATGAGATTGATAATTGTTTTTGCAATAATATTGAAAGTGGGTTTGGAAGAGTGTCAACTTTAGATCCCACTACTTTGGAGAATGTTCAATCTTATGAAATTTTTGATAAAAGTGGGTTTGGAGAGGTCATGATTTTAGTTAATGTTAATCCCACTATTTTGGAAGAGTGTCAACTTTGCACGCATGTGGATCATGCAGAAAATATGGTATGTGATAGCTATGTTGTTGAGTTTGAATATGATACCACATATAATTATTATGAGAGAGGGAAATATGGTTGTGGAAATCTTCATGTCACTAAGTTACTTCTCTTCATGTTGAGATTGTTATTGTTTCTTTCTTCTTCCTTGCATATGCTAGATCTTGCTTGTCTTGCTAATTTGTTTTCGTATAAAATTCCTATGCATAGGAAGTATGTTAGACTTAGATTTTTTTTGCCTTATGCTACATGATGCTCTCTTCATTTTTCAATTACTATATTTTATGTGGGCATCATTGAAATATTATGCCTAGCTAGGGGCGTAAAACGATAACGCTTGTTGGGAGGCAACCCAATGAATAGAATTTATTTTTGCTTTTTGCTTTATGTTCTTGAGTGTTAGCACAATTATGCTACTTTTATGATTGTGTTTTTTGTGTTTTAATTAGTGTTTGTGCCAAGAAATGCCTTTGGGAAGACTTGGGTGAAAGTTTATTTGATCTTGCTGAAAAACAGAAACTTTTGCGCTCACGAGATTCGTTGTCAGTTTTTACAGAAAAGTGCTTTTAAGTTGATTATTTTTGAAGAGGATTAATAGAAAAATTCCTCACATCCTGAAATTTATTTCATAATTTTTGGAGTAACATAAGTATTCGAAATTTTCATATTGCTACAGACTGTTCTGTTTTTGACAGATTCTGTTTTCTTTGCGTTGTGTGCTTGTTTTTATGATTCTATGGTTTTCTTTAATGAGTATTTGCCAAAGAAAATTTGGAATACAATCGATACAATGCAAAAACAAAATAAGAATAGGTTGGCTACAGTACTTATAATAGTGGTTTGGTTTCTTATACTAACGGATCTCACGAAGGTTTTGTTTGAGTTTTGTGTGATTGAAGTTTTCAAGTTTTGGGTTATCTTACGATGGATGAAGGAATAAGGATAAGCAAAATGCTAAGCTTGGGGATGCCCGAGGCACACTAAGATAATATTCAAATAAGTAGCAAGCAACTAAGCTTGGGGATTCCCCCGAGTGGCATCCCTGCTTTCTTCTAACAACCATCGGTATTTTACTTGAAACTATATTTTTATTCGTCACATAATATGAGTTTATCTTGGAACATATTGTATGATATGAGTCTTTGCTTGTTTTGCTTTGTGTTTTAAGTGTCGAATCCTTGCTGGACACATCCTGTTTAGAGAGCTAAAAATTATGATATGCTTGCTCCTATGCTTCACTTAAATTTTTAGAGCCATGGACTCGCTATAGTACTTCACTTATATCTTTTTGAGCACGATGTTCTTTGTTAATTTTGAAGAAATGCTCTCATGCTTCACTTATATTTAGTTGGGAGTTGGTAAATTTTGAAGAAATTCTCTCTTTCTTCACTTAGATTAATTTGAGAGAAAGAAAAATTATGCTAATGATCTTCACTTATATTTGTTTGAGCTTACCAAAAGCAACATATGAAAATAATCCCAAAGTGATAGATATCCAAGGAGGATATAATAAAAACTTTCAAGAAGATCATTGGACAAAATAAACTTGATTCTTAGTAATGGTTTTGAGATATGACGATATGATTTGTGAGTCATGTTGATGAGTAATTTTTCTTTAGCAAGAATATTGATGTTGAGGTTTGTGATTCCCTATGCAAGCACGAAAGTCAATAGTTATGCAATGAAATTTATATCCTACTTATGGTGCATTATTCGGTGTTACTTATGCTTAATGCTTGGGTACGAGATTTTTCGCTTTTTGGTTGGTCGCTTCTCAATCTTTTTGCTAGCCTTCATTTTGCACTAAGTATGATCACTATTTGTGCGTCCAAAACCCTTTAAACCAGTTTTGCCATATGAGTCCACTATACCTACCTATATGTGGTATTTCCATGCCGTTCTAAGCAAATTTTCATGTGCCATCTCTAATGTTCAAAACAAATTTCTCTTTTGTGTGCTCTACTACTCGTGGGGCGGTAAAGAGTAGCCAATATTTTCCATGCTAGATGTGTTATTCTCACAATGAGTGTTTATTCACTTGTCATTGCACGAGAGTACGACAAAGGTACTAGGGATGCCCAGTCCCAAAATGAATAAATGAATTTACTTTATGTTGTCAAATAATAAATTCCTTGGAAAGTGTTGGTATGGAAGGCACCCGTGGATACGGCTAGCCATGGGAAGTGAAAGTTATGGTGGAAAAAGGAATAATCTTTATTTTCTGTTTGGGAACCGCCTATGATGTATCTAGCATGGAAAGTGTTGGGATGCTCCAAGTTGTTTTCTTTGGTAGGAAAAGTATGCCTCTCAAAAATAACTTTATCTCTCAATTTATGCTTTGATCTCTAGCACCTCTACAAATCTGTACTTCCCTCCACGAAGGGCCTTTCTTTTACTTATGCAATTTTTATTTTGAATTTGAGTCTCCATCTTCTCTTATAAAGCACCAACTAAGGGGCACTATGATCGTATTTGAGCATTAGGTGTAGCTAATATTCGAGTGTGTTTCATGAATGGATCAATTATTGAGCATGATGGGCTAGGGATAACTTGCTTTAGTGTTGATACTTTGAAAGACATGGTTGCTTGTTGGTATGCTTGAGTATGAAAGTCTTCATGTCAAAACTAGACTATTGCTTTGAATCATATAAAAGTCCATATGTCCATGCTATAAAGAAAAGAATGTGATGAACATGTTAGGCAACATTCCACATCAAAAATTCTATTTTTATCATTTACCTACTTGTGGAAGAGCTGGAATTAAGCTTGGGGATGCTGATACGTCTCCAACGTATCTATAATTTTTGATTGTTCCATGCTGTTATATTGTCATTCTTGGATATTTTACGATCATTTTACAGTCATTTTATATTATTTTTTGGTACTAACCTATTGACATAGTGCCAAGTGCGAGTTGTTGTTTTCTGCATGTTTTTTACATTGCATGAAATCAATATCAGACGGAGTCCAAATGCCACAAAGCTTTATGATGATTTTTTATGGACCAAAAGGAAGAAGTTGGGCCCTGGATGCACCTGGGGGGAGTCCCGAGGAGGGGACAGCCCATGAGGGCGCGCCAGGAGGCCCACACGCGCCCTGGTGGGTTGTGCCAACCTCAGGTGCCCCTGGACCGACTCTTTGCTCTATAAATAACCCAATATTCTAGAAACCCTAGGGGAGTCGATGAAATATTCATCCAGCCGCCGCAGAGTCCAGAACCACCAGATCTGTCATGGAATTGTCACGGCAGATGTCCTAGTGAAAGGACATAGTCGTAGAGCCATTGCAACTAGGAAGCTTGAAGGGGTTAATCGGGACAAAGGACATGAGGTTTATACTGGTTTGGCCCCTTTCGGTGAAGGTAAAGTCCTACGGTCTAGTTTTGAGTGGGATTGCTTATGTCTCGATCACCAGGGAGCAAATAGCTTGACCTAGCTCTCGAGTTGATGTTACTTGCCCTGAACCGCCGTCAGGACGTCCCTTTATATACAGAGGCTGACGCCCAGCGGCTCTACAGAGTCCCAGTCGGCTCATAAACAGTGTCCGGCTCGGTCTCTTAATATTTCTTTCCTTACAGTACAAGTCACGCCTACATGGCGGTTTAACACTATAGGCCTTAAGTCGCCTCTGGGCCATGGGCCTTAAACTAAACCGCCATCCATGGCTAGGTCTTGGGCTTCAAGCACACTTGCAAGTATGACCCGGCCCCTCCTGGGCGGGTCATACCAGTAGTTATATCCCCAACATTAGGCCCCGGATTGATTTGAAATGATTCATGTCAATCTTTGACATTTAAAAAAAATCTTCCGCCTTTATGAAAATTTTGTAACCCGCCATGACGTCATCTTCTAGATTTGTGATAACCCGCCATGACGTCACCTGTCATAAAAGCATGCTTTATCCAATGCCTCCCAACAGATCTTTGTCTTGATGACCATCCCGAAAATCAAGGCGTCCTTTTAGTTGGATAACTCTTGTTTTCGGCCTCCTCATTTTTCGTGCTCTTTAGTGGCCCTTCCTTATAAATAGACCCGACTAGGTCTTTCTTCAGTCTTCCCATTCCGCATCTTCTTCCTCTCACCCCTATCTGTTACTGGAGCTCCGCCGCCGTCGCCACAGCGCACCTTCGTCTCTGCGAGCTTGGGCGTTGCATCGACCTGACTTTGACCAGAGAACGACAACATCCCTCCTCCGCAGATCTTCCGCAGTAAGCGTTTCCCCTTTCCATGAAATAGATCTACATTAGGGCTATCATATTCTTCTGTTTAGTTCATCGTTCATCCTAGTTCCTCGCACTTTCCTCTGCCGTAGCTTGTTTGATCCAGTAACAGCGTAGATCTTGTGCGGTTATTGTTCCACATCCATTTTTTGTAGTAGAAGATCTCCTTGCTCTGTAGGAATCCTCAGTAGGACGTATGAACTTCTCTGTACCATTTTTTAGGTCTAGAAATTTTCTTGTCTGAACATCTGTTTGATCCAAAATAACACCTGCAAATTGTGAAACCTATTTGTACAACACTTAGGCAAAATCTGCACCTTGTGAGATTTATCTAGTCATGGCGACTCTGATCGCCGGTTTTAAGGAGGCAATGCTCAATTAATAACTTGGACCACCCCTGGCGATTTAAATAGTGCTAACGGCTTATAGAGCTTATGGCAGCTTAACTAACCAAGATATAATTATCCTTATACCATTAGGCCCCTTCATAAGCCGCCACTTTGAATATGCACAGTAATACTTTTGTCTTGCCCGGCTTAAATTTGAACCGACACTTTTACTTTGTCTTAGGCTTCCAATCAAAATGGCACCCAAGGTACCTACCTCTTGCAACTGGGTTAAATCCATTGTCACTAACATCACTTTGGATGACTTCGTGAAGACCGGCTATCTGCCGAAAAAAGAAGTCATGGCTTATCGTGCTCCTAACCCGGATGAAGAATTTCCTCAACCCAAAGACGGAGAGGTCATTGTTTTCATAGATCATATGAACCGGGGATTTACTCCTCACGGCTTAAAATTCTTCAGGGATGTGCTGAACTTCTTTGACCTTCACCCACAAGACATCGGACCCAATTCCGTGTCTAATATCTGCAACTTCCAAGTGTTCAGCAAAGTATACCTTGGTGAAGAACCCAATTTGCTGCTTTTCAGAGAACTGTTCTATTTGAACCGCCAGACTGAATGTGCTAGCCGCCAGAGCTTGGAACTTGGGGGAGTCTCGATCTAGCGCCGCAGGGATGTGATCTTTCCCTATGCTAACCCGCCAAGCCACCCCAAAGATTGGAATATGACATGGTTCTACTGCAAGGATACCTCTCCGGCTGATGAGAACCCTCTGGCCGGCTTTTGTGCCCTTCGTCTTGAGACCAATCATCCTATGCCTGACAAGATTACAGCCACGGAGCGTAAATCACTTGCTCCTACTTTGGCCAAGATCAAGGCTCTGCTGGGGAACGGGCTGACAAGCATTGACCTGGTCCGGGTTTGGCTCGCCTGGCGAGTTAATCAGTTGAGCCGCCGCACCGGCTTGATGTGCGAATACACTAGTGCCAAGAATGATCCTCTGCATCACAACCCTGACGATTTACCTACCCATGTCATTGACGACATGACCAAGTCTCTTATTAATGAGAGTCTGGCGGATTGTGGCAAGGTGGGCCTAGCCCCCTTCTGCAGAGATAACCCGACTCCAAAGGTAAACCACTTATATGAAATGACTACCTTAATTTCTTAATGTTTCACCCATACTCATGAATATGCTAATCTTTGTAGGCAGGTGGTAAATTTTGGAAAGTTAAATAGGATCATGAAGCTGTTAAGAGAGCTAGAAAAGAAAAGAAAGCCGCCAGGAAAGAAGCTGTCAAGAAGAAGGGCAAGAAAGCCACCGCTTCTGACCTGCTTCGGCTAGCAGACTCTTCTGAGTCGGAGGTAGCCCTTGATTCCCTTGGCTCATTTTTTAACCATCTTATTGACACTGATTATCAGCAGGAGGACATAGGAGCAAGCCGTAACAAGGCTGATGAGGTAACTATCCTTTTCTCCGACTTCGAGCCTTTGCCAAGACGGAAAATCCGCAGAGTAACCCGGAAAGTAAGGTTTTCTCATCCTTTAGCTCATCACAATCCTCAATTTCTTTTGAAGCGGCAAATTCATGAGATCCGGAGGCAGACCCGGACCAGCAAGGATGCGGAGCTCTCCTCCGGCTTACCAAATACTCCAAGGAAGTGCCGGAATGAGGTCACTTCTATTTTAAATAAATTTTACCCCTTGGCGGGTCTGTTTCGTCAACCACTCAATCCTTCTGACTCGGATTATCAGTATACTTCCCCTTCCTCCGGCGAGTCACTACAGTCCAACCTACCGGATTTCAAGACTGCACCAGGGTATGGAGACTCACTCATCTTGCATTTATTTTAATCCCTTGTATGTATTAACCTTTATTTTGACGCAGTGGTCAAGCCAAACCCAGCAAACGGGTTAGGAAAAATAAACCAACTGAATATACAGTTGTGACTGAACCGGCTCTTGAAACAGCCATGCCAGACTCAATCGCTCATGAGCCGCCATCTGAGCCAGCTCAAGACTTACCACCTCCTACTACTGACCTGCCCACTGATCAAGCTACCGACGAGTCAGAGAATCCAAAGGCCCCTAGCCCGATCCGGACTGATGACCCTTCAAATGCTGCTGTAGAGATCACCAGAACCGGCTATGTTGAGCCGGGAAGACCGACTGTACTGGCCAAGTGCTCTGCCAATGAAGAACTTTTGGACCAACGCCGGGTTAAAATGATATTGCCAACTATGCTCATATGAGTATTGGAGATATCTTTTCTGGCTATATGAACCAAGTACACAGCAGCCGGAACCTCGTGATTGACATGGTGAAGCAGATGCACCAAAAATTCGAGGTATAACCCATTCTCTTTTGTTCATTAACCTTTAGTATGCTAGCCCCCAAGTCTACTGCTTAGGATGCTTATGTTGTAGACTTTGAAACAAACTTAGCAACATAAATAATTGTTGGCTTACCATGTAGTTCCCAAAGGGTGGCTTAACCAATATGGTTGAGCTGGTCCTTATATAAAAATTCTTATGGGTCCTTGAACAGCAATACGCATTAGCCCCCAAGTGCCAAGTAGTATTGCTTGCAAAATGCTTGGGACTTACTCTTATAAATCGCCATCTTATGAACCGCCATTGAAAAGAAAACTCTTTGGTACATTAGCCCCCAAGTGCCAAGTGTTATTGCTGGCAAAATGCTTGGGACTTTAACCTTACAGAAACAATTGACTTGACTTTGATTCTGTACTTGTATAGGCCACCACGAGCCAACTCAAATCCGAGGTGATTAATCTGAAGAGCCGCCTTGAGACCCAAGAGTCAAAAATTGAAAAGGCCGACACCAAGTTCAAAAGCGTTTCTGAACAAGAAAAACTGAAGAAATAATTTGAAGCTGAAAAGAAATCCTAGGCTGACGAAAAGACCGCACTGATTAGCCGAGCTGAAAAAGCAGAGGCGGCTCTGGAAGAAGTCGCCGGTGAATTAACTGGGCTAAAGCGCCATGTCTCTCAAATGGTCTCAGCCATCTTTGGTAAGTCGCCCTGCAAATGTTTAAATATCTGAGCTTTTCAATTGACCATAAGACTGGATTTAACTCACCTGATATTGTTTATATAGGACCCGGAAGCTCAAACTTGAACCAAGACATGGTGGTCAAACTGAAGGCAGTGTACTCTTTGGTCGAACAATTGTACACCGGGTCTCAACGTGCACTAGCCACGGTGGCTCTGTCGAATGAAGTGCCAACCCTCCTAGTGGAAGTCTTGAAGAAGCTTTCCGTTCTCCCTCAACGGTTAAATGAGCTGAGGCGGTCAGTTGCAAGAGCCGGATGGGTAAACGGTTTAAGCCGAGCTAAAGCTTGGTTACCAGAATTAGACCCGAATGACATTGCCACCGGCTATCCAAGCCTGAAGGAAGATGGCACTCCTTTCGAAGACCCAGACTTTCTTGTCTGTGTCAAAGAGATACGCCCTGTGGCTACTTTGATAGCAGATGAAGTGGATCTTACCAAGTACCAGGTGGGTTATGACGGAGAGAACCAGAGAATTCCAACGCCTCACTATGAAGTGACCAGTCTGATTCCCCCACTCCGTAAGCACACCTTTGCTCCTGAAGTTGACCCGGCTGACCTTGTTGATGCTGAAGCTGAATTTGAAGCCTTAAACAACATTGACTGGTAATCATCCACCTTCCAGGAAAGGGAGCAGGGCCAAAGCACGGAGAGGGCTAACCCGGATGCCTAAGGCCAATCATGAAGGTGAACCTGGCGTGGCAGCTCATGCCTGCGATGCACTTTAAAACAATGTGAATTATTTGGACTCAGGGTGTCCTATAATAGGATAGAAATAAATTTATTTTGGCCGTGCCCTCGTGCATGTTTTAATGCTTAATGCCATTAAACTGTCGTGCTGTATCCATCCGTGTTAGTTTTCATATGCTTACCGTATGCTTGATCAGACATTATAAACTGTCCTGCATGTGAAAACAGACTGCAAAATCCATTCATAGTTTAGCATGAGGCGGGTTAAAAGGATGTAAAAAGAATCATAGATTAGCTTGTTGTTGAAAACACAACTATGATTCTATGCTTTATAACTTCTTAGATTTAGACCACCAGTTTATATGACCCGGTCGATAAGGGTGATAACCCAGTCTTTGGATACCCAAAATTTCAAAGGTATAATGATTCTTATGTATCGGCGACTCATCAGTCGATATTGAGCCGGGTCAAAAATGACCAGACTTAATCTTGTAAGCTTTAGAAAAAATCTCAAGTCAAATAAAGGGTGTTTCCAAAGAAAACTTTAATCCAAAATAGAATAAAAAATTTCAAGGCTGCTGATTCGAATACGATCAGTAAACCGTTCCAGAATGGTTTAAGCTAGGATTCGAATATGATCATGTAGCCCCCAATGGCTTTGGCATTGCGTCGATCAAGAGGGTACCGATAGCTATGTTCTCTTTGGTTCGAATACGACCTATGTTTGAACTTGAAGCCCCCTAATGACCTTGAGAGTTTTTTAACGACTCTGAATCAAATACGATCAAAGTCGGTTCCCAAAAGGGATTAAGCTATGATTCGAATACGATCAAGAAGCCCCCTAATGAGCTCGGCCGTGTGCCAATCAAAAGGGTACCGACAGCAATGTTCTCTTTGGTTCGAATATGACCTATGTTTGAACAGGAAGCCCCCTAATGATCATAATTTTTAATGGCTAGATTCGAATACGATCATAAGCCGGATCAAACGGGTTAAGCCGGATCAATTGTGATCAGCCCCCAAGTGATCATGTGAGAAAATAATGACAAATTTACCTTGAGGGAAGGAAAAAAGGATAGAGGTCCTGCTTTATTATTTATCATAATATATACATTGGCAAAATATGTACATCAGGAGAGCCTATGGCTCAAGTGTAGTAGGGCCAAAGATGAGCTATATTCCACGGCCGGCGGGTCTCTTCCTCCGACTTACGTGAGTCTTTGCGCTCTCGAACATCGATAAGGTAATATGACCCGCTGTTCAAGTTCTTGATGACCACAAGGGGCCCTTCCCAAGGTGGGGATAGCTTGCGCGCATCAGTTTGATCCTGGATGAGCCGGAGCACCAAATCACCTTCCTGAAAGGCTCTGGACTTAACCCGACGGCTGTGATATCGGCGCAAGTATTGCTGGTAAATCACCGAGCGAGCTGCTTCCAAGTCCCACTGTTCATCTAACAGGTCAAGAGCATCCTGACGTGCATGTTCATTGTCCGCCTCAACATAAGCCGCTACGCGAGGCGAATCATGACGGATGTCGCTAGGGAGAACTGCCTCAACTCCATATACCATGACGAAAGGTGTATAACCCGTAGATCTGTTAGGAGTAGTATTAATGCTCCATAACACAGAGGGTAACTCCTCAACCCAGCAACCCGGCGTCCTCTGGAAGGGGACCAAGAGCCGGGGCTTGATGCCTTTTAAGATCTCCTGATTGGCTCTCTCGACTTTACCATTGGATTGAGTGTGAGCCACTGATGAAACATCAAGCTGAATATGCTCACGTTGGCAAAACTCCTCCATGGTGCCTTTAGACAGATTAGTGCCATTGTCAGTTATAATGCTGTGTGGAAAGCCGAAGCAAAATATCACCTTTTTCATGAATTGAACCGCCGTGGCTGCTTCACACTTACTGACTAGCTCTGCCTCAACCCACTTTGTAAATTTATCAACTGCCACCAAGAGGTGGGTCTTTTTATCTTTGGACCTTTTAAAAGGCCCAACCATGTCAAGTCCCCAGACTGCAAATGGCCATGTAATTGGAATCATCCTCAATTCTTGAGCCGACACATGAGCTCATCTGGAGAACTTTTGACAACCATCACATTTACTGACCAAGTCCTCTGCATCAGCATGAGCCATCAGCCAATACAATCCATGACGGAAAGCCTTAGCCACAAGGGATTTTGACCCGGCGTGGTGACCACAATCTCCTTCATGAATTTCATGAAGAATTTCTTGGCCTTCTTCAGGAGAGACGCAACGCTGAAACGCCCCTGTAACACTGTGATGATGCAACTCGCCACTGACAATCATCATAGACTTAGACCGCCGGGTTATCTTCCTGGCCAAGGTTTCATCCTCAGGCAATTCACCCCGAGTCATGTAAGCCAGGTATGGCACCGTCCAATCTGGAATGACATGAAGAGCCGCCACCAATTGTGCTTCCGGGTCAGGAACAACCAAGTCTTCCTCTATGGGTCGCTTGACAGAAGGGTTATGCAGAATATCCAAGAAAGTATTAGGCGGCACTGGCTTACGTTGAGACCCCAGCCGGCTTAAAGCATCAGCCGCCTCGTTCTTTCTGCGGTCAATGTGCTCCACCTGATAACCCTTGAAGTGTCCCGCAATTGCATTGACTTCACGGTGATAAGCTGCCATGAGAGGATTCTTAGAATCCTACTTGCCTGATACTTGCTGACCTACCAGATCTGAGTCGCCGAAGCACCTTACCCGGCTTAAGCTCATCTCCTTAGCCATACGGAGACCATGGAGTAAGGCTTCATACTCAGCCGCATTGTTAGTATAGGGAAACATCAACCGGAGCACATAACAAAATTTGTCACCTCGAGGGGAAGCCAAAACAACTCCAGCCCCCGAGCCCTCCAATTGCCTGGACCCGTCAAAATGAATTGTCCAATATGTGTTGTCCGGCTTTTCTTCAGGCATCTGCAGCTCTGTCCAATCGTTGATGAAATCCACCAGTGCTTGAGACTTGATAGTGTGTGTGGCACATACTTTAAGCCTTGAGGCCCAAGCTCAATGACCCACTTGGCGACTCATCCTGTGGCCTCTCTGTTTTTAATGATATCCCCCAAAGGGGCAGAACTAACCACAGTGATGGGGTGGCCCAAGAAGGATTGCTTAAGCTTCCGGCTTGCCATGAACACCCCATAAACGAGCTTCTGCCAATGCGGATATCACTGCTTGGACTCAATCAGCACCTCGCTGATGTAGTAAACTGTCCATTGAACTGGGTGTTCCTTGCCAGCCTCCTTGCACTCCACCACGATGGCCACGCTGACGGCACACGTGTTAGAAGCCACATATAATAACAAGGGCTCCTTGTTAATAGGAGCAGCAAGAATCGGCAGCTCGGCCAACTGTCTCTTCAGATCTTCGAAAGCAGAGTTTGCGGCGTCACTCCAGTTGAAGCTATCTGTCTTCTTCATCATTTGATATAGTGGCATGGCCTTCTCACCTAACCGGCTTATGAACCGGCTTAGAGCTGTGATACGACCTGCCAAACGCTGAACGTCATTTATACACGCTGGTTTGGCCAGAGAGGTGATGGCCTTGATCTTCTCCGGATTAGCCTCGATGCCCCTGTTAGAAACCAGAAAACCCAAAAGCTTGCCTGCAGGCACACCAAAAACACACTGGGCCAGGTTAAGCATCATCTTGTAAACCCGAAGATTGTCAAAGATTTCCTTGAGATCATCAATCAAGGTCTCCTTCTCTCTGGATTTACCACTATGTCATCCACATAAGCATGAACATTGCGCCAAATTTGATTATGAAGACAGTTTTGCACACATCGCTCGTAAGTCGCCTGGGCACTCTTGAGCCCAAAAGGCATTGATACATAGCAGAAGGCTCCAAATGGAGTAATGAATGCCGTCTTCGCCTGGTCCTTAACTGCCATCTTGATCTAATGATAACCAGAGTAAGCATCCAAAAAGCTCAAATGCTCACAACCCGCCGTAGAATCAATGATTTGATCAATACGAGGGAGAGCAAAAGGACCAGCTGGACAAGCCTTATTCAAATCTATGTAATCCACACACATCCGCCAAGTGCCGTTTTTCTTAAGCACAAGCACCGGGTTAGCCAACCACTTTGGATGAAACACTTCGATGATGAACCCAGCTGCTAAGAGCCGGGCTACCTCCTCACCAATGGCCTTCCGCCTTTCCTCATTAAACCGCCGAAGATACTGCTTGACCGGCTTAAACTTTGGATCAATATTAAGAGTATGCTTAGCGAGTTCTCTCAGTACACCTGGCATGTCAGAAGGCTTCCATGCAAAGATGTCTCGGTTCTCACGGATGAACTCGATGAGCGTGCTTTCCTATTTGGGATCCTAATTAGCACTAATACTGAACTATTTGGACGAGTCGCCTGGAACAAAATCAACAAGCTTAGTATCATCGGCCGACTTAAACTTCGTGACCGGCTCATGCTTTGTGGTTGGCTTTTTTAAAGATGTCATATCCGCCGGGTCAACATTGTCCTTGTAGAATTTTAGCTCTTCTGTCGCACAGACCGACTCAGCATAAGCCGCGTCACCTTCTTCACATTCCAATGCCACTTTCTGGCTCCCATGCACCGTAATGGTCCCCTTATGACCCGGCATCTTGAGCTGCAAGTACACATAACACGGCCGTACCATGAATTTGGCATAAGCTGGCCGTCCAAACAGAGCATGGTACGGGCCCTTGATCTTGACTACTTCAAATGTCAATTTCTCGGCTCTGGAGTCATATTCATCCCCAAAAGCTACCTCCAATTCGATCTTACCGACTGCATATGCCGATTTTCCAGGTACGACTCCATGGAAGACGTTGTCGGACTGCTTAAGGATCTTATCAGTTAGCCCCATGCGACAGAAAGTCTCATAATAGAGGATATTGATGTTGCTGCCTCCATCCATGAGTACCGTGGTGAATTTATATCCACCTACCTGAGGGGCCACCACCAGGGCTAAGTGACCCAGATTATCAACCCGGTGCGGGGGATCCTCCCTACTCCATAGGAAAGGCTGCTCAGACCATCAAGTAACGAGGAACTGCCGGCTCAACAGCATTCATAGCCCTCTTATGAAGCTTCTGATCTCGTTTACATAAGCTGGTGGTAAACACATGATATTTCCCACTATTCAGCTGCTTTGGATTGCTCTGGTATCCACCTTGCTGTTGTTGTTGACCGCCCTAGCCAGATTGTTGGTTATACCCACCTTGGTTGCCTTGAGAATTTTGAAAATTGGGATTTGATCCGCCGCCCGGGCCATGAAACTGCCGCCACCGGAGCCGCCGCCCTGCCCGTTGTTACCATCAAACATGTTGGAATTTTTAAAGGCCTTCCAGGTAGCCGGCTTCTACTGAGTGTCGTGCCTCGGACAGGGCTCGTTCAACAATTGCTCAAGTGTGGGGCCTGACCCGCCAGACCGGGGAGGTGGCCTCCCTTTGCGCTGTTGGTTATTACCCTGCGCACTAGTGTTAGCCACAAAATCCAAACTATCGTCAGCCTTACGTTTATTACCTCCTTGGTTTCCCGAGTTGTGCTGAGGGCCCTTGCCATTGCCGTTCTTCTTTCCCTTCCCTGCCTTGTCATCATCAGACCCGTGATCCTTGGTACTATCAAAGTCGGCAAACTTTACTAGAGCCGCCATCAGCATGCCCATATCATTACAAATGCGCTTGAGCCACCCCAGCTTTTGTTTCAGAGGCAAGAAACGACAATTTTTCTCCAACATTAAGACTGCAGAGCCAGCATCCATCTTATTAGATGAATGTATTATGGCTTTAACCCGGCGCATCCAATGGGTTGTAGACTCCCCGTCCTCTTGCTTGAAATTCGTCAGATCCACAATCGACATGGGCTGCTTGCACGTGTCTTTGAAATTATGGATGAACCGGGCCTTTAGCTACGCACATGAACTGATTGAATTAGGTGGCATGCCTTTCAACCAAGTGCGGGCGGTCCCATCCAACATCATGGTAAAATACTTAGCCATTGCAGCATCACTGACCTCCAATAACTCCATAGCCATCTCGTAACTTTCAATCCATGCCCCGGGCTATAAGTCGGTCGTGTAATTTGGCACCTTCCTAGGTCCCTTAAAATCTTTGGGCAAACATTCGTTACGTAGAGCCGGCACTAGACAGGGGACTCCTCCAGTCCTGGTGGCCACACCTGCCTCGTTAGAAGTCGTCAACTGAGCCGCCTGCTAAGCCACTCGCTCAGCCTCTTGACGTATTCTGTCTTGATCTACCAAGTTAAAAACCTAATGGCACGTCGGGTTATGCCCACCTGGCTGGTCACGGCACCTGACGTTGCTTGAAACGGCCGCTGAATCCAGGTGCGTGCTATAACCCGGGCTTCGGCTTGGACGAGGGGTTGAGTGGATCCTATCCCGATTGTATGAGTATGCCTCCTGCTGTGCTAAGACCGTCTGAGGAAGTTCTCTGACCCGACGGGTTTCAACCGCCACCGAAGAGTCACCGTCAATTGGAAGAGCTGCCAATCATGCCGCTGCCACTATCATGTTCTCCAACGGGTCAGAATAGTGACCCAGAGGTGTTGGTACATACTGTGGTGGCGCCGTGTTTACGTGGGGAGGTCCCATCACCTGTGGTTGAACTGGCACGCCGTCCCCGGGTGTTTCAACATGGTCTGCTCCTGCACATGGAGAGAGCCACGATGGGTTACCTGTACGCAGGGAGAGCCACGATGGGTTACTGGGCCCTGCCCCTGGTGTGTGAAAGAGGTTTCGAGCATCATAAACCGGGGGGAGTCGAGACTGGGTCTTCTGATGCCTTCTCCTCGTGACCTCATTAGACGCGTTCTGATCTTGCGTGAGCCGGGAAGTCTGTGCCTGGATCTGTTGAGCCCGAACATCCCGAGCTGCCCGCTCTGCGGTTATCCTGACATCTTCCGCTGCTAGGTCTTCCTTAGCCTGCACCATATCCAATTTTAACTGTGCCACCTCCTCATCATGACGAGCTTGGTCTGCCGGGTTGACCATGGCGGTTAACAGAGTGGTCAGCTTATCTATAAGATCCATCAACACCTGAGCCAGCGAGTGCACAGGGCCTCCTGCCCCGGCTGCTACTGACCCGGAGGTCATGGCTGCCGCAGTTGTGGAGTCTTGGATAGGTTGTGTGCTGGCCATGAAGATCCAAACCCGGCTCGACAGTTTGAAGCAATCCGGAATACTGCTGCCATCGGAACAGCCCCCAAGCCCACCGTCTTGCAGTTGATACAACGAATCTGTCTCACCTGTGGATGACCCGCCATCAGAGTAGATGGTCGTCTCATCGCCAGATGGAGATCCTTCAGAGAGCCCTTCATGGATGCATCCCACGAAGGCATGCTTCATAGTAGGCAGAGCCTGGGCGGGTTTCGCGCGCTGAGCCGTTTCGACGAGGTTGGTGCAGATGTCCGGCTCATGACCTAGCTCGCCGATCTTGCCGATGAAGACATTAATTCCACCGAAGGGGACCCAGTACCCATACTCAATTGAGCCGGCCTCGGGACCCCAGCCTGCGTTGTCGATGTAGAGCTTGCTGCGATGACTCTTGGTCATCCGACCCACAGTGTATCCCTTGAGCCCTTCCAAGCCGCCCTTCAAGAACTCAAATCCACCGTGCGCTGGAATTGTCGCGGCATATGTCCTAGTGAAAGGACCTAGTCGTGGAGCCATCACAACTAGGAATCTTGAAGGGGTTAATCGGGACAAAGGACACGAGGTTTATACTAGTTCGGCCCCTTATGGTGAAGGTAAAAGCCTATGGTCCAGTTTTGAGTGGGATTGCTTATGTCTCGATCACCAGGGAGCAAATTGCTTGACCTAGCTCTCGAGTTGATGTTAGTTGCCCTGAATAGCCACCGGGTCATCCCTTTATATAAAGAGGCCGACGCCCAGCGGCTCTACAGAGTCCCAGCCGGCTCATAAACAGTTTCTGGCTCGGTCTCTTAATATTTCTTGCCTTACTGTACAAGTCACGCCTACATGACGGTTTAACACTACAGGCCTTAAGTTGCCTCTGGGCCATGGGCCTTAAACTAAACCGCCATCCATGGCCTATGTCTTGGGCTTCAAGAACACTTGCAAGTATGACCCGGCCCCTCCTGGGCGGGTCATACCAGTAGTTATATCCCCAACAAGATCCAATCTAGACACCATCACGGAGGGGTTCACCACTTCCATTGTTGCCTCTCCGATGATGTGTGAGTAGTTCTTTGTAGACCTATGGGTCCGTAGTTAGTAGCTAGATGGATTCCTCTCTCTCTCTCTCTCTCTGTTGATTATCAATACAATGGTCTCTTGGAGATCCATATGATGTAAGTCTTTTAGCGATGTGTTTGTTGGGATCCGATGAACTTTGAGTTTATGATCAGATCTATGTTTTTATCCACGAAAGTTATTTGAGTTTCTTTGATCTCTTATATGCATGATTGCTTATAGCCTCGTATTTATTCTCCGATATATGGGTTTTGTTTGGCCAACTTGATATATTTATCTTGCAATGGGAAGAGGTGCCCGGTAGTGGGTTCGATCTTACGGTGCTTGATCCGAGTGATAGAAGGGGAACCGACACGTATGTATCGTTGCTACTATGGATAAAAAGATGGGATCCATATCTGCCACAATAGATAAACGGATCTCATCTACATAATGTCATCGTTCTTATTGCATTACTCTGTTTTCTCATGAACTTAATACACTAGATGCATGATGGGTATCGGTCGATGTGTGGAGTAATAGTAGTAGATGCAGGAAGGAGTCGGTCTACTAATCTTGGACGTGATGCCTATGTAATGATCATTTCCTGGATATCATCATGACTATTTAAAGTACTATCAATTGCCCAACAATAATTGTTTTCCCACCGTTTGCTATCTTTCTCGAGAGAAGCCACTAGTGAAACCTACGCTCCCTGGGTCTCTTTTCATCATATTTTCCTTTGCGATCTATTTTTCCTTGCGTTTATTTTCAGATATATTAAACCCAAAATACAAAAATACCTTGCTGCAATTTATTTGTTCCATGATGTATTTATCCTATCTAAAAATTTACCTCACGTCCTTTGCCTATCTTGAGGCGCCGTACCCTGGAAGGGATTGACAACCCCTTTAACACGTCAGGTTGTGAGGTGTTGTTATTTGTGTGCAGGGACTGTTCATGTTGTGTTGCTTGGTTCTCCTACTGGTTCGATAACCTTGGTTTCATATCTGAGGGAAATACCTACCGCCGTTGTGCTGCATCGTCCCTTCCTCTTTGGGGAAATACCGACATGGCTTCAAGAGACATCAACCCATTAATCCGTTGGGCCATTTTCATAGCGTCATCACATATGGCCCATTAACGACCCATTATGCCTACCATTTGAATTAAGACCATTGTACAAATGGGCCTGTTAACGGCCCATAAATAAACGATTCCCATTATAGCCCGTTTACGGCCCATATTGCGGTATGTTAATTGTCCACGAAAGTATGACCCATGTTTGACCAATTGATCATATGACCCGTAGATGTCGCATCGAATCTACGGCCCGTAGAAGGCCCATGGATCATACGGACCTTAGGAGGCCCACTACAGCAGGTAGCAGGACTACTTCTAAATAAAAAGGTTACCGTGGAAAAAGAACTGTAGCGACTACCAGCAAAAAAATAAACAAGACAATAAGGAAATAAATAAGCAAGCAACTTATGCTAGGCTATTAGGGCTATTACAAATATTACATCCACTGGGCATCAAAGTTCGCCACCAGTGCAAATATAGTGAACAAAGCAGCGTATTACATACAGTGGGCGCCTAATTTTTCTAGAGAAAAGGCTAGCACCCGACTTTAGAAATAAAGCCACCACGTAGAGTCACAAAGCATCACCACACAGAGACCTAAGAGTTTTAACCAGAACCATGGCAACAAGCCAAGTATATAAACATGCACGTAGGCCCAACAATCCTGACAGAGGAGGCACATAGGCCAACAACCTACTCCAAAGGCAAAGAAACCAATGACAGAGGAGGCACATAGGCCAACAACCTACTCCAAAGGCAAAGAAACCAACATAACGGAGCTTCACTGGGTTGGGGGTTGGAGAGCTAATTTGCCGACGCCTTAACTTTGTTGATAAGCTAAGCATTTTAAAGATCACATCAGCAGGCTTGTTAGGAAAAACACCCTCAATAGTGAATTTGTTACGAGTAGTCCACAAGGACCAACACATAGCCACCAGACCAAGCGAAAACAACCTATTTTATCAACTAGTGATGTTATCAGCCAAGGTTCAAAGGTGAGCAAAAGAGTGAGGGGCCCAGTTAACGCCCAACCAAGACCGGACGCATCCCTAGGCTAATTTGGCCAGCGGGCATGAGAAGAAAATATGATCAGTGTTCTCCAAATCACCGCACAGAGCACACGAAGAAGAGCCCGGGCCATTGCGTTTGCGAATCTGATCATCAGCCGGCAAGAGCACCCTCAAGGTCTGCCAGAGGAAGACCTTGATCTTAGGGGGAACCTTAGCGGCCCAGATCAGACGGAATTTAGAAGTGTGGGTCCATCACAAAGCCTGACATAAAGAGATCTGACAGAAAAGGGCCCAGACGCAGTATGAGGTTAGCTCACAGAGTCCTCTCCTCCTCCTTCGAGAGGCTCGCGAACACATCAACAAGGTGGTGCCAATCTGCCAACTCTGCAGGAGTCATAGACCTCTGAAGACCAAGGTCCAGGCTAACACGAGAGAGCTTAGAGATTGAAATCTCAGGATTGGAACAATAAGAAAACAACACCGGGAAGGAGTTAGCTAAAGTATCATCCCCCACCCTCCAATCCAGCTAAAACCTCATCGAGCGACCTTTCTCACAACAAATTTAACATGGTCCCGAAACACTCCATGCATTTTAACTAGGTCTAAACAGAAGTGAGAGCCATTCGCAACCAGGGCAAACATAGGGCTGGTGTTCGGAAAATATTTAACTTTTAACACATCGTACGAAAGCATGCCAGGGCCACTAGTCATGATCCGCCACCACTATTTGACTATAAGACATTTGTTCATGACCGCAATGTTCAGAATGCCTAGCCCCCCCAAGGCTCTTAGGTCTACACATGCTTTTCCATTTGACAATCCTATATTTCCTCTTGTCATCAGTCGAGTTCCAGAAGAAGGCGCCTCTGTGTTTGTCAAAACCAGCATGGGTACCCAATGAGAGTAGGAAAAAGCCCATAGTGAAGATCGGTAGGGAAGAGAGGCACCCGTTGATGAGACTAACTTTCCTAGCCTGGGTGTTATAACGACCACGCCAAGGCATGACTCTGTTACCCACCTTTGCCACCAAAGGGTTAAAGACCTGGGCATGGAGATGGAAGGGGGAGATCGACAATCCCAAGTACTTGAACGGGAAGGAGCCCAATGTGCAATTTAGGAGATGAGCCACCCTGGATGCTTCCTCTTCATCAGTACCGGTCACAATGACCTCACTTTAAACAAAATTGATCTTAAGCCCCGACAAGGCTTCAAAGCAAAGGAGTATAAATTTCAGGTTGGCCAAGCAAGATTCATTAAGCTCCACCAGGATGATCGTGTCATCAACATATTGAAGATGGGTAACACCTTGGGGGAGGAGGTGAGAAACCACCGAGGAGATGTGGCCAGCAGCTGCTGCCTGGGAAAGCGAAAAAGAAAGGGCATCTGCCACAAAATTGGAAAGGATAGGGGAGGTAGGGTCCCCTTGCCGCAAGCCACGACCATTAGCAAAGAAGTTGGTGATGTTACCATTAACAGCCACAACCATGTGCCCCCCAGAAACCAACTGCATCAGCATATGGACAAAGCCAACATTAAAACCTTTAGTAAGGAGGACCTGACGCAGGAAGGACCAGTTCACCGAGTCATACACCTTCTCAAAGTCGAGCTTTAGGATGATCGCACGGGTCCTCCTACACTAGAGGTCATGCACTATTTCATGGAGGAAGAGAACCCCATCCAGAATGTAACAGCCTTTTATGAAGGCAGTTTGGTTAGAGCTGATAATACGATGGGCCACCGGACCTAATCTGGTCGCCAGACCTTTAGACGAGAACTTAGCAAAGTTATTGACGAGGGCTATCGGTTGGAATTGGGATATGGGTCAGTGCCTTTGACTTTAGGGATAAGAGAGAGAACAACATAGTTCAGACAAGAAATATCCACCATCCCCAAACAAAATCCTTGGATAACCACACAAATGAGAGGTCAGAGAGAGGGCCAGAATCGGCGGAAAAAAGGGATAGAGAATCCATCAGGTTCAGAAGCTGGGTTAACATTAGCCGCTTTGAGCACCACCTTGATCTCTTCCACAGAAAGAGGGATCATCAGGGACACATTCTCCTCATCGGAGACCTAGCTGTGCACATGCCATACGTTGGGCAATAAAGGAACCCCAAGTCCGGCCTAGCCGCAAACTGGCCAATGTAGAAATCATGGACATGATAAGTGATACGCACGCCATCAACCATCAAGCTGGTAATCAAACATCTACGACATCTCCCATTGGTGACCGCAAATAAGTACGCAATCGACAGATCTCCTTTCAAGGTCCAGTTAATACTACCTCTTTGATTCTAGTACAGCTCCACCCACTGATGCAACTTCATCAGGCTGGCCTCAAGATCGTATCTATGGCACCAACCATCAGCAGATAACCCAACCGAGTCCGCCTGCGCATCTAATGCCGAACCTGGCCCGAGAAGTCTCGCTTGGAGTGAAGTGCCTCGGCTGCCTGATTATGGCCCCACTCTTTCAAAAACTTCCTAAGATGGTAGGAGCAGAATTCCAATCATCGATGGCCCAAACGAACGAGTCCTGGAATTCAGGAGAGAAATTTTTTTCGCCGAGAGCATGTCCACGAAACCGTTAATCAGAAGCCATGAAGCATCAATTTGGAATCTAGATACTTCGGCGAGGGAGGTAATACCCAGATCAAGAATGATGGGGGAGTGGTCAGAACCAACGTGTGGCAGCGCACTAAGAGAGGCATGAGAAAACATCAGGTCCCAAGAAGCATTAACAAAGATGCGGTCTAGGGCAGAACGGATGGGTTATCCTGCTGGTTAGACCAGGTGAAATGGGCCTTAGACCTAGGGAGCTCCCGAAGATCACAATTGGTAATGAACTCATTGAAGGCATTCGACAGTGGGCAAGACAAGATATTATTATTCTTATCCAACGGGTACCGAAGAAAGTTAAAGTCACTAGCAATAACCAGAGGCAGATGGCACGTATCGATCTTTGAGGAGAGCTCATCCAGAAAGAGCTGCGACATCAAGTGATCTGCAGGACCATAAACCACCATGAACTCCCAGAGGGTGTTACGCTCTTTATGAAACACCACCATGCTAGCCCAGAAAAGGCCATGATCATAAGCCACACAGTCAAACACATCATCCCAGGCCCCAATAAGAATCCCACCAGAGTGACCGGAGGCAGGAAGGAAGCACCAAGAAAACTGGTCCGCCGTAGCAATCCCGGAAAGCTCCGGACGAGAGAAGTTAGATTTAAAAGTTTCCACAAAACCCACAAGATCAATACTATCAGAACGAACGAGATCACAGATTTGGTCATGACGCCCCCTAGCGCCAAAACCCCTAATGTTCCCAACAAGAGCATTCATTTACAAAAGAGGTTTTTGATCTGCAGACTTGACCTGCTCGGGACCATGAAGGGTTTAAGCTTAGATTTGCAGGCCCGAACCTTTTTGGGAGCCAAGGGAGGGAGGCCACAACCCCCATCCCCCAAATCCCCATGGGATGCCTCCGTGGCCGCCTTTGACTCGGCAGCTATCTCCTTGGCCTGGGCTAATGCAACCTGGGCCTCCTCATTCAACCAAATGACCAAGAGCAAATAAGAGGGGGAGCTGAAATTGGGGTCCAAGGAAACACCAATGTCCTCAAGAATATTCAGAAGATGTGCATCTGGTAAAGAAGACAAGACCAAACGGGTGGGGGAGATAGGAACGGGGGAAGTACCTTGCTGCACAGAAGCCCTAGATATCCCGGCACGCGCGGGCCCCCCATGGGCAGGAGAAGTAGCAGAATGCCGGCGAAGCCCATTCCTAGCCGTGGAAACCGGCAATCTGACTGGGGCCAGCTCAGCACAAGCCACATGGGAGGCACCCCCGTCAGCCCCCAGACATGCCGCTGCCACCGCACCCAGGTCCTCCTCCAGCCGACAACATGTCACCACGCAAGCCCTTGCTCCCCTTCGTCGCTCTGCTCCTGGCCGAAAACTTCCGCACAAACAATTTCCTCTTGGACTGCTTGCTGACCGATCTAGGAGGAGAGTCCGCGACCTCTGGAGGCACATCAACAATACCACACAGGGAGGGGGAGGCCGGCCAAGCCACATGGGCTTGAGTGGCAAAGGCAGCCCGGAGAAGGGGGTAGCCCCATCCACACCATCAGCTCCTCCATGCGTCGGTTCCTAAGCCCCTTCCTTGCAACCTTTCTAGCCCCAGCAGTAGGAGGACCAAAGTCAAAACAAACCACGTGACTCAGAGCGCATCGCCTCCCACTCCGATGAGGTGAACGGATTGGCATTGCTCCCAACACCCATCTCGCCCCCACCATCTGAGTCGGGGTTAGATGGCTTTGGGTCGAAGGAGGGGGAGGAGGGGGAGGGACCTGCTAAGCCGCTGCAGCCTTAGAGCAAACACGGATACAAAAGGCCTCTAAGGTGGGGAAGAAAGTAACCGAGCCATGAACATTCACCGGATTGAGACACCAAATCTTCAAGCGAATTAGACCTGGGGTCTAGGGAGGGTTCGTCCATCGTCACACGCTTGCCAATCAGTTCTCCAAAAGACATCATAAATCGAACATTACGCAGACCAGACGACACGTCCTCAAGCAAAACCCAGATATCGGAGAGGGAAGCCACCGCCTTGGTCCCATCCGCAGCAACTTTAACTGACACCATCACCTGGTTCAGAGAGAGGGTGAAGCTCGAGCACGCCGCCATCATATTAAGGCTCTCCTTGGTGGGGAATGTGACAACAAAGCTCTGCAAGAAATTTACTGGACCTGTCAGTCCCAACCATCGAGCCCCCATTCCTTAATCTCATCTAAAATCACCTAAAGGGGCACCGGGTCCGAGATAATCGAAATGACCGCTGCATTGGACACCACCGGAGCAAACACAGGCATCCCCAGTTCTCCGTCGAGCGCAAAGAACTCGTAGTTTGGCAACCAGGAGCCAAACTTCTAGAAAGCAGGGAAATGGGATCGATTGCTGCAGTCCATAGTTAGATGCCCTTTTGAACGGTAGATCAAACAGAATGGGGGGGGAGGAGCAGCATGATCGGAAGTGACCAACACGGTGGCAAACAAAGTAGGTGAGGGTGCCCGACCAACCGGACGAACCTCCCCCACCACCGGAGACCGGCCCAGATCCACGTGAGGGAATGACGCCCAGGAGGAGCAGCGGTGGAGGTGGAAGAATCCCGTCACCAATACCACCAGAAAAAGGGCAAGAGATCTAGTGGAGGTGCGACGAAACTTGGAGGGGAAGGAGGAGAAACCGCTGCCCGAGCCAGCCTAAGATCCACCAAACCGGCCCCCACCCGCGCTGCGGCCACGGCCCACTGCGCCGAAGCCAGATCCAAAGCCACGACCAGCCGCCGGAGCATAGCTTGCGGTTGACAAGGGGGATTGGGGCCAAGAGGAACCGCCGCAGCCGCCGACGGGCCCGAGGCAACAGCCTCCGAAGGATCCATCCCTCTCTCCTGAGCCGCCGCCGCCGCCCGCTCATGCTCATCCTGCTGCAACCACACTGTCCACACCTCCCGATCTGACGCCACCTGCTCCTGAACGGAACACTCTTCCTCCAGCTTCTCTCGAAGCTCGGGTTCATACACGAGATGCGCAGATCGAACAGCCTCGACCGATCCCTCCCGCGCACGCTTGCTCCCCGACAGCGCCTCTGAGGAGGAAGCCCTAGACTTGTCCATGGCAACCGCCGCCACAAACGAGATCGAGAGAAGGGGGGGGGGTGTGGACGAGCTCTCCCAAAACGACCGATACAAAAAGGATAGTGACACACATTAGAAATGGAGGCAGGAAACCCTAGATTGGGGGCGACCGTGCCCTTCCGGTCCCATATATATCTGAATGGGACAGGGCTGGCAGTGCGGGCAGTAGATAATGGGCCGGACGAACTGGAAGGTACAGGGAGGGCCAAGACACGACACACGGGCCTAGTATGAACTAGAGGGGGGAAATCAGCCTTAGAGAGGGAATGGGCTGCAGGCTTGCCTGCCGACCACCGGTCAGAGTAGCCCCCACGCCAAACGACCCAAACCCCACGCCATTCTCTGCCGCGGTAGCTAGGGTTAGGGAGGGGACCACCACCTACGACGAGCAGGCAACCACAGAGCCAGGAGAGCAGCAGGCACCATGAGCCGGCGAGGGAAGGCGATCCACCGAGCGCCCACTAGAACCAGGCCAAATCGACGGGGAGGCAGCGCCAGAATGAGAACGAGGGGAGGGGAGATCGGCCAACCTAGCAGATCCACGCGCGCGATGATGATCCACTTGCCACCCTGTCGAGGAGGGCAGCGACCAGCATGCCCGCCCATGGCTCCCAGGGGCAAACTTATGAGACTTCACCCTTGGATCCAGCGAAGGAGGTCCGAGAGGGCAAGCAGGGACGAGCGCCTCGTCCTCTGACCCTGAGTCATTATCCTCCAAAGCCCAGAACTTGTTCGGTAGATGAAGAGATGAGGGGAGGGGAAGAAGGACCTTAGAGCTGGCAGGCAGGGGCACAGAAGGGGGGCGAGCAAGGAGGAGAGGGTAGGGACCTGCGGCCAGCAGACTCCGACGAGTCCACGAAGGGGGAGGCGGAGAGGGGAGGCGTCGGGGGAGGGGGGGAGAGGATAGGAGAGCCATCGAACTTGTTTATTTTCTATATGAGATTTGATGATTTTCACGTCTAAATTGGCCACCAGTGAAAAAAAATGCGGGAGCAAAACAAGTCCAGAACTGAAACCACTTCAGAAGAGATCAAGAATAGATATCATGTATACCCACCATGCTGGCAAGAAGCTTAGCAAGCTTATTGGTTTTCTCTTGTTTGGTGCTAAAATTGTTCATCGCTTGCTATTGCACTAGAAAGTATGCATTTAATTCTGCATGGACTTCCTCAGTCCTTCGGCTTCTTGTCGCAGCACAACTAACTGTTGCCTTTTAGCTTGTAGCCGAGACTTGAGAAGCGAAGTGATTCAGGCAGCAAGTTCGAAGAGCTTGTGCCAGTGGTGGTGACCAGTAACTCAAACACTACATGAACGCAGGACTTTGGGGATATCTCACTGTCTACAAGCTAATTTTTATTACCTTTCTGGGATACCAACAGGGTTGTCTCACTATCTTGATCCTTATCTCCATTACTTTCTCTACATTTCATAATGGGTGCTCTTCTCCAATATTCTGTTAGCATTCTACAATAGAAACAAGCAGACACATCACAAGTTTAGCATGTAGTATATGAAAATCATTTTGGTAAACCGGCTCAGTAGTACGGTGGATATGATAACAGCATGAAACAAACATATATCTATGAACTATGGTCATTGTATTGTCCATATCATTCTAGTTTATGTTGCCAAATCAAGATAGAGACACAGTTCAAATCATATATTTTTAAGACACAACAACATAGGAGGAATATAAGTGTGAGAAACTACACAACACTGGCAACACTTGTAATGTGCATGACATGAGAACGTAACTGTTTATACAACTGAAAATGAAATCAACATAGAGCAAGAAGTTAGAACAAAAATCCAGTTAAAGAAATAGGTTTAAAACATACCTGTTGCGCCATTGGAGTTTCAATTGGATCCTTCAAATTCGAAAGTAGTTGGTATGAGTAAATACAGTGATGCAAGAGCAAAGGAGTATGGACCATAGCTACAGAATCTGACCTGAGAACAGTTTCTCTTCTGCTTTGAACGTGGAGTTTGGGTTCACTATGGTGGTCTTTGTGCTTTGTGCACTGCAGTTGCTTTACAAACTACTCGTGTGGGGGTACTCTATGGTGAACATGGTGTTGTGTCAACTAGAAGTGGGTTACTATCCGCTGGGGTTGGGGTTAGATGGGGTGTAGCTGGTTCTCTGTCCAACGGTGTAAGTGTAAATCTGGAAAAGTCTCGATTATGTGTGGTGGGGCTAGTTTGTGGGCCAGTACAACCATTGTTCTATCTGGATCTATGGGTAGCACCGTCTTTTGTGAAGAACAGGTTTTTACTCCCTTAGATACTGCCACCACCCCTCCAATTCAAATGGCTGATAAACAGGAAAAGAAATTGATCGTACATACCTTGTATGATAGACAGATGTGGTAATTCACATATATTTTTTCTAACCAAACAGGAAAGCATGACACAATTTCACATATATGATGGCTAACTAAACAGGATAACATGACACCGTTTCAGATATACGATGGATAACTTACTAGGATATAATGGCATATTTCAACATATGATGAGTATCTAAACAAGATGACATGAAAAACTATATGATGTCTTTCTAAAATAGGTTGGGATGAAATAATTCACATACATGTTGTCTAAGTATATAGGATGGCATGATATAATTGACATAATTGATACATATACTAAGCAGCTAGCACTCGCATGTATGATCTCTAAACTAAGCAGATGGAATTGAATATTGTGCATATGATGTCTAAACAAAGCAATGCAAGACAACATATGCATGATATGAGAAATATAAACATTGCAAGTTAGAGCATACACCTCAGGTGGGATATAGGACTGGTCATCTGTCTCTGAATCCTCCTCTGAGGAGCTACCTATAACCATCAAGATATATGCTTCAACAGGTACCATTGCTTGCTCTAAAGACCTTATTTTCACTCCTGATTTTTCCAGAACCGGCTCAAATGGCTGATACACATGAAGAGTAGTTCAATATAAACAGATTGTCGACAAATGTTATACGTAATGAAAAAAAGGATGGCATGAGATAATTCACATATATGATGCCTGGCTACATGGCGGTGCATAATTCACATATATGATAACTGGCTGAAAAACATGGCATTGCATAATTCACATATTTTATATAGAAAGCAAACAGGAGGCATTCACAGAAAGCATGTCTAATCTAAGCATATGGCATGGCAATGAAAGACACCATATGCATGATATGAGCAATATAACCCTGCCAAGTTAGAGCATACACCTCGGGGGGGGGGATATGACTGGCCATCTATCTATGAATCCTCCTCTGAGGAGCTACCTATAACCAGCAAGAAATCTACATTGACCGGTAGCACTGACTGCTTAGAAGACCTTGTTTTCACTCCAGATTTTCCCATGACCGACTCAAATGGCTGATGCACAGGAAGAGTAGATGAATGTATAAACATTATTGACAAATGGAATACATTATGAAAAAATATGACCTGATACAATTCACATATATGATGACTGGCTAAACAAGATGACATTGCATGATTCACGTATATGATGCCTGGCTAAAGAAGATGGCATTGCATAATTACCATATACTCCCTACATTCCTAAATATTTGTCTTTTTAGAGATTTCAAATGCACTACCAGATACAGATGTATATAGACATATTTTATAGGGTAGATTCACTCATTTTGCTCTGTATGTAGTCACTTGTTGGAATCTCTAAAAAGACAAATATTTAGGAACGGTGGGGGTATGATATAGAAACCAAACAGGTGGCATTCACATAAAGCAAATCTAAACTAAGATGATGACATATATGATGTATAATGTAAGCAATGCGAGGCGCCATATGCATGATATGACCAACATCAACATGCCAGCTTGGAGCAAACACCTCGGGGGTTAAATAGGAGTGGTCGGCTCCCTCCGAATCCCCCTCTGAACAGTTATCTTCCTCTGGAATACAATACAATCTGGAATGGCGGGAGGGGGCCCACTTTGCCCACCATGGAGCGGCATCTGCATGACATTATATTCCCATGCAACTGTCTTCTCATTTTCTCTACATGTTCAGTACGATTGTGTACAATAACTGACATGCATAATAAAAAACATAGTTAGGTTATGTAAGGCCTAAGGGGTGCATGCAGAAATCAAGACTGGTGGTAGCAAACAAGTGGATAGATCCAAAAAAATGATAGCAGGTAGATTATAACTTCAGTTTAAAAATATAGACGATGGATCATCTATTGTTTGTTGCCCACCCAACATGAACCACATAGAAGACCCCAGATGAACCAGGTAGTAGACAAATACTATTCATTGTTGCCTCGATATGTGCCCCACAGGCATTTTAAAACTCAAGTTTGAACATTAGTTTGGACCTGACTCAGAGTCTAAGAGGTGAATAGAATGATAAAGTAGCAGGTAATAATAACCGATGTATAATGTAAGCAGACACGAAAGAGTGCGACCTCTCTTTAGGAACCGCGTAGTCCTCAGGTTCATCTGCTCAGTCGATGATGGTAATGTAGTTGGTGTGGCTGCTGGCAACAGGGAAGATGATCTGAGGCGGCAAAAGAAAGTCTACAGGGGGAATCTCTGCTACAGTGAACACTTCCATGGATGGTGCACCTCAGGTGGGTTGGATGATGGCACGACAGGAGTAGGACATAACACACAAAGTTTTCTTTGAAACCTATCTAAAAATGAAGTAAACCTGTAAGGGTTCCTTAGAATTGGACGATTGTATAAACGCAGGGACAGGAAAAACACAGGAATAGGATAGGAATGCACATGCAAAACAGAGCATTTGCAAACATAGGATTTCTGTCAACCTTTTTGTTTGGTTCACATGAATTGGAAGAACACAAGAATGGAGAAACATGGTCAAATTCAAGTCAAACCACATGAAAATGAAAAAAAAATAAGAATTTTGTTATGCCAGTAATGCAATTAGTCCTGTTCTTCATGCTTATTAATTTGAAAAGGACGTCCAAGTGATATTAAAATTCCTATGTTTTTTATTTGAAAGAGACACCAAATGAAAAAATCCTCCAGTTTTGCTTTGCTCCATTCCTTCTAATCAAATGCACGAATAGTAGTACCATAGTAAAGTTTCCAATTCCTATGTTTTCCTTCACATTTTCTTTGAACTAGTGGCGATTCTAGTAGGCAGTCTTCAACAGGCTGAAGCCGAAATATTTTGTGAGCTTAGATTTGGTCCACATGAGTATCATATAATGGCTATCTTGCTAAACCGATTCAAATTGTGGTTCAAAAGAGCATGCAGTTTTCTCCCTGTTAACTCCACGATTCATTTATATCTAGATTTGTAACTGCTTTGAACCAAAGGATCCTTGAGGGATCGACATGAATGCAGAGTAACAAAATGATGTGATGAGTGTACAACCTCTTTGGCATAGCCTTGTTGACCTCAGCATCATTGGGTTGGACGTGGAGGATGGTGATGCTGGTGTGACTGTCAGAGGCGGGGAAGAAGATCTGAGGCCTCTAGAGACGGTGCCGAGGGTACTGCTCTACTGTGATGGACGGTTCCATTGTTGGAGCAGCGCTGCTGAGGTGTATGATGACGATGCTGAAGCAGGACAAGATAGACAATGTTAATCTGAAGTGGGACTCTAATAGCATCTACAATAGATGATGTAAAATACATCACCTAAAAGTGCTAGATGTAAAATCCATCAGCCGCTCCATGACCGCTCTGATAGATGTTGTAAATATTGTTCACTCTGAACTTAACTGAAGAAACTGAACTTTACAGTCAAAACTGAATTTTACTGTCAAAACGGATTGAACTACTAGCAGATCATTGCAATAGAAGTTTAGGGCATTCGAGCACTAGTAGCAGAGAAGGAGTGATCTAAATCAGCAGCCGCTCGAGCAGGAAACACGCTAGGAGAGAGCAACTCATGTAGCAGCACCGCGAGCGAGTGCCAAAGCAGTAACTCCTATAGCTGCTGCAGCTCATGTAGTAGCAGCAAGGCGAGCGAGAGCAAGAAAAGAGTAGAGCAGCAACACGAATGAGAGCAAGAGCGGAGCAGCAGCGCGACCAACAACAATAGTAGAGCAAAGCAGCAGCATGACCGAAAGCAAGAGTACTGCAGCAACGCGACCGACACCAAGAACAGAGCCGCATCGTGATGTCTACTACACAACTTGTTCCTGTAGACTCGTGTTGGGCCTCCAAGTGCAGAGTTTTGTAGGACAGTAGCAATTTTTCCTCGGGTGGATGACCTAAGGTTTATCAATCCATGGGAGGCGTAGGATGAAGATGGTCTCTCTCAAACAACCCTGCAACCAAATAACAAAGAGCCTCTTTTGTCCCCAACACACCAAATACAATGGTAAATTGTATAGGTGCACTAGTTCGGCAAAGAGATGGTGATAAAAATGTAGTAATGATAGTAGATATTATTTTTGTAATAGGAACAATAAAAAAACATCAAGGTAGCAAGTAACAAAAATGAGCAAACACAGTATTGCAATGCTTGAAAACAAGGCCTAGGGCCCGTACTTTCGCTACTGCAATCTCTCAATAATGCTAATATAATTGGATCACATAACCATCCCTCAAAGTGCGATGAAGAATCACTCCAAAGTTCTTATCTAGCGGAGAACATAAGAAGAAATTGTTTGTAGCTATTCTTTCTTATCAATCTATCCAATAGTTCATACTAAAATAACACCAAGTTATTCTTTCCGATCAATCTATGAAGAGTTCGTACTAAAATAACACCAAGTTATTCTTTCTGATCGATCTATCAAGAGTTCGTACTAGAATAACACCAACGCAACATTGTATTCATAATACTCAATCCAACGAAAAGAACCTCAAAGAGTGCCCCAACATTTGTACCGAAGAAACAAAAGACGAGAACTTGCATCAACCCCTATGCATGGACTACCCTAATGTCACCTCAAGAATCCGTGAGTTGAGTGCCAAAACACATATCAAGCGAATCAACATGATACCCCATTGTGACCATGGGTATTCATATGCAAGACATATATCAAGTGCTCTGAAATCCATAAAAGTATTCAATCCGATAAAACGAAATCTCGAAGGGAAAACTCAATTCAAACAAGATAGAGAGGGGGAAACACCATATGATCCAACTATATTGACAAAGCCTGCGACACATCAAGATCGTGACATCTCAAGAACACGAGAGAGAAAGAATAAACACATAGCTAATTGTACAAACCCTCAGCCCCGAGGGTGGACTACTCCCTCCTCATCATGGTGGCCACCGGGATGATGAAGACGACCACCAGTGACGATCTCCCCCTCTGATGGAGTGCCGGAACAGGGTCTAGATCGGTTTTTCCTGGCTATAGAGGCTTGCAGCAGTAGAACTTCTGATCTAGGGTTACTTCTGATGGTTTCTCTATTTATAGGATTTTTGGAATCGGTTTCACGCGAAGATGGGCCTCGAGGTGAGCACAACCCAATGGGACGCGTCTGTCCCCCTGGCGCGCCCCGGTGTCTTGTGCCCTACTCCTTCACCTTCTGGTCCTTCCATGAAGCTTTGGGGGTCTCTTTTGTTCCAAAAAAATCATCAAAAAGTTTCTGCTCATTTGGAGAACTTTCATTTCTGCACAAAAAACAACACCATGGTAGTTCTGCTGAAAACAACGTCAATCCGGGTTAGTTCCATGCAAATCATACCAAAACCATATAAAACTTAAACATATAAGGCTGCTAGCCAACTTGTCTCCATGGTGCTTCCCCAATTGGGCCTTCGTTGCCCGTTGGATCTAGCTTTCTTCGCGTCTGAGCCATTGGATCTTCATGGCTGTCAAACCCGATTTTCACCTCGCCGTAGTTTTCAGTGACCAATGACGACTGGGCTCGCGCTGCGTGCTGGTTGGCTGGGTTTGTTGTCCCCGTGTGCAGAAGGTTTCAGTCTATCTGGTCCACGAGTGTCACAGCCAATCTTGCCCTCGCCTCGTCCCACTCACACACAAGCCACCAGAGAAATCCTAGCCCCTTTCCCGTCGGTCCCCACAGCCTCCCATGCCTATGCCCTCGTCTCCTCGCCGCTCGCTCCACTGCTCTCCTACACCTCCGCCTCCCCTTCTCCCTTCTCTTCGCATCCGTCCTCCCCTCGACACCCTCGCCTCCGACCTCTCTTGCAGCACCCCAACTCCACTCTCGGGCCAAGCCGAGTCACCTCCAGGCCAGCATCTGCTCCATCCCGTTCTTCTCCATCCGAGCAGCGGCAAGCTCGCAGATCTGGTGCCCCTAGAGTGGAAGAAACAAGGAGTAGGCGCCACAAGATGGAGGAGGAGATGGGGCCCTGGGAGAGTGGCGGCGGCAGCCCCTCTGCCTATGACCGAGCCCGGGGACAAAAATGGAGGTGGTGGCAGGGAGCATGCGAGCAACAACGATGACTGGACGCCAGGAGCTGGAAGAGGTGGTCCATGCCGAGGAAGATGGCATTGTGTGGTCTGTTTTCCTGTAGATTTCCTCTCTTGTTTCATCTGATTTTGTTGGCAAAACAATGACAGATTTCTCCATTAGCTTATCTGATTTGGGGCTGATTTTCCTATTGCGATTCCTGTTCATGTCCTTGCTACGGGAAATTGCAGAAAATGAAGTGAATTAACAGTGAAATAATAGCAGGAGCAACGCCTGGGCTGTGGAATTAATGGTTGAACAAAATCTATGGTTGATATGCAGTTTAGTCGTGGCTAATATGAACTTTTCTATTACTACTTCTGGATTGTTCAGTAAAATGAAAGATCATGGTGTGGCATGTCACTTTCCTTGCACATATATTGGTTGAACAAAATCTATGGTTGATATGCAGTTTAGTCGTGGCTAATATGAAATTTTCTATTACTACTTCTGGATTGTTCAGTAATACGAAAGCTCATGGTGTGGCATGTCACTTTCCTTGCACATATATTTGTACCCAATTTATGAATTTAGATCATTAGTATAACTTTGTAACATGGATGTGTATTATAATTTTTTACTAATTGGTTATGTTTTCTACTTTGCACAGATAATTCAGGCATTCTTCCTTCTTAGTATGAACGGATAGGTTGATTACAAAATATATATGAAGATTGCAGCAGGTGCAAAATGCTTGGCAGACGAAAATAATTAGGTAAGGTGAGAACTGATTGATCTGATTTGTTTCCCTAGATTAATTGGTTGGCAGTCATAGAATCATCGTGCACATTTAATATTGACTTGAACTTTGGTGTGGTCATGTAGCTTTGAAGTTGCCTAGAGAGAGACTAATCTCGCATCATTAGGTATTGCGCACAAAGATCTCGCTTGGTGAGGCACGCGCACCTATCCGACATTGTTACATGTAAGTATGTTCCCTTTATAGTTCTCTTTTGACAACTGCACGTGTGATATTTTCCTGGTATGGAGGATGTTGAAGAGTGAGCTACCCATCGCTTCTCATTACTAATTGTAATCTAGAAATATACATGTTCATGCAATAAAAGATGGATATGTGTTTAAGCCATCATCATGTCATGTGAGTAATTGCAGAACAACTATATAGTTATGTTGGGATTGTAAAGTGGAAACTATAGAAACCTACAACTCTTCCATGAGTGTCGTTTGATTATTTACTTTCTCAAGTAGTGTGGATATAGTGCCGTCAGGATATTAAGTATATGCACGATTATATGTTAATTTTTAAAATGGGTTGTGGTGTCCCGTGTTTGTTAAATCATCATATGTTATTGACAGTATATACTTTTCTTTCTTTTCTACCAAACATGTGTGCTATGACATTTTGTAAAATGTGTTTTCTAAATGTTGTTAAGTTTCTTGATTTCTCCATCTCCACCCCCTACGGCCTTGTTGAACTAACTGATATATGCAAATTAAGTGCCACAGATCAGTTGCAAGTGTTCATGCATCATCCTTGTCAATTTCTCCCAGAGAGCGAGTGTTTACAAGTCCAGTGCTTATGTCAGTTATTAATTAGTGAAGATTTTGATCTGATGTAGAATATTCAGTTTAGTTGGTCTGCATTTCTCCCAGAGAGCGAGTGTTCACAGGTCTAGTGCTTATGTAAGTTATTATTTAGTCAAAAATATGTTCTGATGCAGAATATCTAATAACTTGCCACTTAAGTTGTTTCTACAAACTAAAAATTGAACTTTAGAACTGATCTAGCCATAATTTTTGAAGCAAGAAAACCATGACTTGTTTTATATTTTTTTCGAGATGGAACACTCGGCTATCATGATTTAGATTCTGGAACACTCGGCTATCATGGGCCTTTTCGAGATGTAACACTCGGCTACATGCAATTATATGTTGTTTTAGATTTAAAAAGAGACTCATGGCCCAGAGTAGTACACACAAATGAAGGATACCAGACTGGCCCATGGAGCATGAGATCCTCTTTCTTGGGGGCCACCTTACTTGCATGGCCTCAGGCTGAGGAGACCCTTCTAATTAACATGGTCACTATTTACTTGCTGAGTTGAACCTAGAACAGAATGTCATTTCGTGTTTGTCAGTAGGATCTCATGTTTAATCTACAGATCTTTTTAGTTAGTGTATTTGCATACCAGTTGTGAGTTGGTACCTAGGAAAATGATCATTTTTCTACCTCAAATTTGCATATCAGTATCCTTGTCTAATTTAAGATTTATTTTCTTATTATGAAGAAGATTCGTGTTGCTATAGCGTTCTTCTGTTTCTGGGGTTTAGATGTCAGTTCATTGTTGAGATAGTTCTGCTATGTCCGTCTTCTGGAAAATACAATATGTAAATTTTGTTTTCTGAACATTGTTGCAGACCCTATGCACCTGCCTCCTTCCTCCAGGCGCCTGAAGGCTAATGTGAGGACCTGACGAGCTAAACAAGGAGCTGGAGCAGGACTGTAGGGGGGAGGTACACTAGGGGCTGGAGCAGGACAACCATTGTTTCAGATCCCACTTGACTCATTCCAAGTGGTTGCAATGTCTTCTTATGAAATTTTTATTTACACAAATAATGATAAGAGACCAATATTTTCCAAAAGATTAGATTCATAGTTTAAAGAAGGATACGGAAATATGAAAATAAGAGCTTCTGTTCATAAAATTTGTAAAAAATGTCCCTTTCCATAATGAACTTGGTTTCTAATCACACACATGTACTGCTACATGATCCTATACGTGTTGTTTGAATCAAGTGATAGGATACTGGCATTTATCTCCGGGTTTATTAGGACTTATTGGCGTGGACTTAGATAATTTCTTAATCTTGCACTGGTTCTCACCGTTGAGACTGCATATGTGGTCCTTACGTTGGATATGCTTCTAGATCTGCAGTTATCCCAGCCTAACTGAGATTTGTTTGATTATTCTACTATTTCTTTTGAGTAATACTGACTAAATTGGTTTACGATGTTACTGGTGGTCTGAAGCTTTTATATAAGCATTTATGTGTTTTCAAGCTTAGGAGTAAGGAGTTCAAGGAGCAATGATCGAATTTTGTGATCTGCTTCAAACAGATCTGCTGCTGAAAATGATCCTTATCTCATTATATATCTTGATCATCAGCCCGTATGGTTAGTAAGGCACATTATTTTGACAAAAAAAGAAGGATCCTCAATTGGTATTATACATGTTGTTAGGTATAATTACATTGTAGGTCAAAGGAAAAACATAGATATAGAGAGGTATAAATTCAACAAAAAAACATTTTTAAAGGCTATTCCATTAGTTACCTAGTGTACTTGCCCATGACTAAAACAATTAATATGTGGTTTTCTTTTCAAAGCATACATGGAATCAGTGGGCCCCTGTGCCATTTGGCACAACGGTTATAGTGCTGCCAAGAGATTCAGTATATTCATGAAGTTGTGCAAAGTTTAAAATTGGTTGTGGTATCTCGCATTTGTCAAATCTTTATATGTTTTTGGTGTCATACTTATGCCAAGAATATTAAGCTTGTGCTATGCTGTGACTAAATAAAAGCAATGTTCAGACTTATCTTTTGTTTGCTCTACTTAAAGAGTTCAAGGTTTACCCAGAGGGCAATTCTATGTTTCCTAATGCTGTCTCCCACGTGACGTCGAGAAAATCATTGATGTTTCTATTTTACTTTGCCAACATTTTCGTTTTCAAATAGTTCTGCCTCTTAATTTGATATTTCTACTTACTTTTGCTTAGTAATATGATGTATTGTTTTCTAGCTCTAGGCCTACTTGTGTTCAAGGTTTAGTTGATTGTGTTTCTTAAGGGTGTTTTTTTTAATTAGTGGCATCAACATGTGGCACTAATTTCGTTGTGCATTGTACTATGATTTTTCCAAACAACACCGTTATGGTAAACAGCTATGCTAATAAGGGTCAGGAGAACAATAGAGATGCTAAGAGTTAACCTTTTGGGGTTAAGGATATAAACAACAACAGGGCTTATGAGTCTGAAGAGAGCTCGAGTGGCCTCTTTTCGTTCTTGAAGCCCAAAATCTTTGTTTCAGTATGAATATACTTTCCTGGTGGAGTAGCAGCAGAATATATTCAGAGGCTTTAAAGCTATTGCACTTCACGTAGTTAGGATCAATTCTTTGTTTCAGTATGAAATACTCCGCACTTCCTCCTATATGAGTAATTCTTCTGATGGACATTTTGTCAGGCAAATAAACAGAAGTCATATGTATTATTACGAGTGAAGCCATCCATACAAGTCGAGATATTAATAATCCCATATGTGGAATTTGAGATATAGAGAAATGTTATTATTCTTCTACTAATTGGTTTCTTGACCAAATGTATTGTAATTGACATTATTATTGTTCGAGATATACATAAATGTTGTTGTTCTTCATTGTAGTGGATCATATCCATCCAATTATTGAGATGATGGAAGTACTACTAAGGAGTCTTGCCGCTGATTGAATGAAGCTACTGAGGAAGAAGGGATAAATAAGTTGCTCGAGTCATGGGCCAAACTGGCTGCCATACGACTGCTTTCATGGTCCGAACTGGCTGCCATCTGATTGCTTTGAAATATACATGTCTCTAAGTGGCACATAAATACTTTTTTTTCAAACACACAAAAACAAAGTTGATAGAAACACTACTCTTCTTAAAATAGTACTCCCTCTATTTCTTTTTACTCCGCATATAATATTAGGTCAAAGTCAAACTACACAAAGTTTGACCAAATTTATATATAAAAATATGAACATCTATATTATTAAAACTATATAGTATGAAAATACATATCGTGGTGCATCTGATAATGTTGATTTCATATTTTCAATGTTTATATTTTTTTAATAAAGTTAGTCAAACTTTACAAAGCTTGACTTTGACCAAACCTTATATACAGACTAAAAAGAAACGGAGGGAGTATAAGGCATCACCTGATTTCATACATGGTGTTAAGTATACATATATGTTCTTAGGCAAAAAGATATGTACTATTTTTTTATATAGAAGGGTCTAAATTCTTACTGTGAGTACTTGCATGCTCAAATAGAAGTTCATTGAAAAATACATATATTTTGAATGCGATGTGGATTTGAACGAGACCCTACACTACCAAAGTAAAATATGCATGTACATGTTATTGTAGACAACAAACCTATACTTTTTTTATTAAAGTGGGTTAAATTTGTTACCGCATGTGGAATGATTTTGAATGGGACTTTGTGCTACCAAATTAGAATGTGTATATGCATCTCATTATAGACAACAAAATACCGTGGATTATATTTGTTACATAATTTTTGTTTCAAATAGAACTCTATGCTACCAAATTTAAATGTGTATATACGTCTATTGTAGATAGCAAGCCCCCGTTTTTCCCAACTAAGAGAGATTAATTTGTTGTCATATGTGATTGCCTGTACCAAAATCAACTAAACCATAGATTTCTTTTCATCGCTAACATGGAATCAGCAGGTCTCTGCGCCATTTGGAGCAACGAGTCCACTAGTTATTGTAAACATGGCAAAGTGCATAAGTTTGATCAATGATAATTTCAACCACTTTTCCTAGCATCATAACAACAACTCTTTCTCATCCCATCATGATAAAGTAGCAATTAAGAACCAAATTTTTGATATGGAATGCTACCTATCATATTCATCATAAAGTATTTTCTTTTGTAGCATGGTCATTTGTACTTGAATGATTCAAAGCAATAGTCTATAGTTTGACATGAGGTCATCAATACTCAAGCATATCAAAAAGCAACCATGTCTTTAAAAATATCAACACTAAAGAAAGCTATCCCTAGCCAATCATGCTCAATCATTGATCCATTCATGAAACACACTCGCATATTAGCTACATCCAATGCTAAAGTTCGATCATAGTGCCCCTTAGTTGGTGCTTTATAAGAGAAGATGGAGACTTAAATAAAAAAAATTGCATAAAGTAAATAGATAGTACCTTCATAGAGGGAAGTAGGGATTTGTAGAGGTGCTAGAGCTCAAAAGCGAAAAAAGATAGAGATAAAACATTTTGTGTGGCATGCCTTTCTTGTCAACGAAAATGATCAAGTAGTTCCCAATACTTTCCATGCTAGATATATCATAGGCAGTTCCCAAATAGAAAATATAGTTTATTCCTTTTTCCACCATACTTTCACATTCCACGGCTAGCCGTATCCACGGGTACCGCCCATACCAACACTTTACAAGGAATTTATTATTTGACAACATAAAGTAAATTCATTTTTTATTTCGAGACTGGGCATCCCTAATACCTTTGTCGTACTCTTGTGCAGACAAGTGAATAAACACACATCTTGAGAATAACGCATCTAGCATGGAAAAATATCATCCACCCCCTACCGTTTCATGAGCGATACAAGCACACAAAAAGGAAATTTATTTTGAAAATTAGAGATGGCACATACAAATTTGCTTAGAACGACATGGAAATACCGCATATTGATAGGTATGGTGGACCTATATGGAAAAACTTGGTTTAAGGATTTTGGATGCACAAGTAGTATTCCCACTTAGTACAAATGGAGGCTAGCAAAATGATTGAGAAGCAACCAACCAAGAAATGAAAATTTAGATAAGTGAGCATTAAGCATAACTAACACCGAATAATGCACCACAAGTAGGATGTATTTTCATAGCATAACTATTGACTTTGTGCTTGCATAGGGAATCACAAACCTAAACACCAATATTCTTACTAAAGCACAATTACTCTCCAACATGACTCACATATTACTATCTCCATATCTCAAAACTATTGCAAGGAATCAAACTTGTCGTATCCAATGATCTTCATGAAAGTTTTTATTATATCCTTCTTGGATACTCCTCATATTAGGACAAATTTCAAAGCTTGTGCAAATTGTCATCACTAGTGTCATCTCTCAAAATAATATAAGTGAAGTACAAGAGCATTCGACAAACTACTCCAAAAAAAATATAAGTGAAGATCAAATGAGTAATGAATTAAATAGGTAGCTATGTGAGAACTCTCTATTATTTAAAAGTTTCAAATCTAAGTATTTTATTAAAACAAAAAGAAAAACAAAATAACATAAATTTCTAATAATGGCACACATCATGTAAAGAAGCAAAAACTTAGGCTCAACCGAGGCTAATCGACAAATGTTGATGAAGAAAAGTGGGATGCCTACCGGGCATCCCCAAGCTTAGGTGTTTGAGAATTCTTGGAATGTTAACATGGGATGCCTTGGGCATCCCCAAGCTTGAGCTCTTTAGTCTTCTTCATTCTTCTCATAACATGGTTTCCCTATATCTTAAAAACTTCATCCACACAAAACTCAACAAGAACTCGTGAGATAAGTTAGTTTAAATCAATGCAAAACCTTATCATTCTCTACTGTAGCAAATCACTAGAATTATTATTTAACATTGCATACTAAATTCCTCTGCATATTTAATACTCCTATCCTCAAATAGAATCATTAAACAAGCAAACATATGCAACCATAACAGCAATCTGCCAAAAAAGTATAGTCTGTAAAGAATGCAAGATTCATCATACTTACCTAACTCCACACTGTAGAAAATTTATTATAGCTTACCATGCAAAAAGTTTCAATATTTTATCACATTCTGAATTTTCTCGGGAATTTTTGCAACAGCAATAAACTTTCTGTTTTGAAACGGCAACTCATATACTTGCAAAATAAGCATGTGGAAAGCTATCCTTGACACTTTTATTGAAGTAAAAGATGCAAAAGATTATTTTAAATAACAGCAAGCAAATCCTGGAAAAATAAAATGACACTCCAAGCAAAACTTATATCATATGATGAATGAAAATAAATCTCAAAGTAAGGTTACCAATAATGTTGGAGACGAAAGAGGGGATGCCTTCTAGGGCATCCCCAAGCTTAGTTGCTTGGATCTTCCTTGATTATTACCTTGGGGTGCCTTAGGCATCCCCAAGCTGAGGGTCTTGTCACTCCTTATTCTCCTCATATCGACATCTCACCCAAAACTTGAAAACCTCAATCACACAAAACTTAATGGAACTTCGTGAGATAGGTTAGTATGATAAAGAGCAAACCATTTCACTTTGGTACTGTCAAAGGCAAGACTCATAATTGTTTCCACACAATTCCTACTGTAGCGTATCATTTCCACAATTTATATTGAGAAATATAAGCCATAGAAACTAGGAAACAAGCAAACTATGCAATAGATACAGAAAATAGAACAGTCTGTACTAATCTGTACTCCAACCATACTTTTATAACTCCAAAAATTCTGAAAAAATAGGACAACTAGAAATTTGTATATCTATGACCTGTAAAAAATTCAGATCAAAAGGACATTCCAGTGAATTTTCAAAATTCATGGACTGAGTGCACAAGTTTCTCTTTTTACACAAATTCAAGTCAACTATCATCCACACTATCCCAAAGTCTTTACTTGGCACCTTATTGAAACAAAAGCAATAAAACATGATTACTACAGTGGCATAATCATGTGAACACACAAAAACAGTAGGTAAAAGTGTTGGGTTGTCTCCCAACAAGTGCTTTTCTTTAATGCCTTTTAGCTAGGCATGATGAGTTCAATGATGCTCGCATAAAAGATAAGGATTGAAACATAACAAGAGCATCATGAATCATAAGTTCCTCTCTCATAATAATTTTCAGTAGCATCATGAATATATTCATCCATATAACCATCACATAAAGCATTCTTTTCATGATCTAAAAGCATAGAAAATTTATTGCTCTCCATATAAGCAATTTTATTCTCATCCACAATATTGGGAGTATCATAGGAAACTCGAATACTAAAAATTGTTTCCACATTAAAAGAGTAATGTTCAGTAAAAGGATACTAAAAATTAGGACAATAATTATCACTAATTTTTATAACATAAGTATCATCACAATAATCATCATAAGTAGCAACTTTGTTCTCATCATAGATAGGAGGCATGCAATCATCATAACAAATTTGATCATTTGAAGTAGGGGGACTAAAAAGATCATCTTCATTAAGCATATCATGCCCAAGTTTGGGAAAAACATTAATTGCAACCAAAAAATTCTCAACCATGTCATTCTCATCAAAGATAGCATCCCCAAGCTTGTGGCTTGGCATATCATCAGCATAATCACTTTCATCATTAATAGTATGAATAGCACCAACAGTATAACAATTGATGTCATCATAATTTCCCAAGTTGGTGCCAAAAAGATTTCCAAGATTATAAGAAGTATGATTATCTCCCAATCATAATCATCACAACAAGCAATAGGCATAACAAAATCATCATCAATAGTGCTCTGGGACATTGCACCATAAGACAAAGAAGCAATATCATCATCAAGTGCATCATCTTCCACAATTATTTTTTATTCATTTTCATGAGGCACAACAATAATAGGAACAACATTATTTGGGAGAGATATCTTTTCACCTCTATTCTTTCTTCTTTTCTTCTTCTTCACCACATCATGTGTGGGTTTAATTAATTTTTTCGAGCTTCTTGGTGAAGAGATTGATTGGATAGGAAGCTCCTCCTCGCTTCCTGATTCATCATAATAAACACTAGGAGGGTATTGGGAAATATTTTCGCTTTCATTAGTACTCTCTTCATATTCTATTTGTTTTCTTGTCTTTAGATAGTTGGCAATATAAGGATTCTCAATGCAATTTATAGCATACTACATATAAATTTCCTCTAGATCAAAATCAAGAAATCTCTTGCGATTAAATTTTGGGATACCCTCAGTTATACATTTCATCTCTTCATACACTAAAAGAAGACTAAGCTCTTTATGAAGCTCAAGGGTAATCAAGTTATCACAATTTTTGGACACGATTTGATCTTGAAACAAATAGCATTGGAGATTTAAATGACCACGTTCATTGCAAAGTTCACAAGGATGGCGAGAAAAATTAAATCTTTCAACACAATCATCTAGTCTCTCTTGCAACTTTTTACTTTCTAAATATTTATGCTTTTTACAAAATCTATGTTCCCTTTTTGGTGTGCGTTTGCACTCCCAATTTACTCTGCAAAAATTGACATCCTTGTATAAGACATCATTATCATGGCTAGTGCAATCATCATTAGTATCATGGATATTCAAGGAATTCATACTGTAATATTGCAATCGTGCACATCATCCAAAGATTTTATGCCAATTTTTTATTGAATTCTTTTAATACAAATTGGGCACAATTATCAAAACCCTTATTCTCAAGATAGACATTATAAAGATAACGAACAATTTGAGGTAACCCAATCTCCAATTTTTTTGTAGTTTTCCATAAAACTAAACTAGTGATAAAACAAGAAACTAAAAGATTCAATTGCAAGATCTAAAGATATACCTTCAAGCACTCACCTTCCCTGGAACGGCGCCAGAAAAGAGCTTGATGTCTACTACACAACTTGTTCTTGTAGACTCGTGTTGGGCCTCCAAGCGCAGAGTTTTGTAGGGCAGTAGTAATTTTCCCTCAAGTGGATGACCTAAGGTTTATCAATCCATGGGAGGCGTAGGATGAAGATGGTCTCTCTCAAACAACCCTGCAACCAAATAACAAAGAGTCTCTTGTGTCCCCAACACACCAAATACAATGGTAAATTGTATAGGTGCACAAGTTCGGCGAAGAGATGGTGATAAAAGTGTAGTAATGATAGTAGATATTGATTTTTGTAATAGGAACAATAAAAAACATCAAGGTAGCAAGTAACAAAAGTGAGCACAAATAGTATTGCAATTCTTGAAAACAAGGCCTAGGGTCCGTACTTTCGCTAGTGCAATCTCTCAACAATGCTAATATAATTGGATCACATAACCATCCCTCAAAGTGCGATGAAGAATCACTCCGAAATTCTTATCTAGGGGAGAACATAAGAAGAAATTGTTTGTAGTTATTCTTTTTGATCGATCCATCCAAGAGTTCATACTAAAATAGCACCAAGTTATTCTTTCTGATCGATCTATCAAGAGTTTGTACTAGAATAACACTAAAGCAAATTCATATTCATAATACTCAATCCAACGAAAAGAACCTCAAAGAGTGCCCCAAGATTTCTACCGGAGAAACGGAAGACGAGAAAGTGCTTCAACCCCTATGCATAGATTACCCCAATGTCACCTCGGGAATCCGCGAGTTGAGTGCCAAAATACATATCAATTGAATCAATATGATACCCCATGGGTATTCATATGGAAGACATATAACAAGTGCTCTCAAATCCATAAAAGTATTCAATCTGATAAAACGAAATCTCAAAGGGAAAACTCAATTCACAACAAGATAGAGAGGGGAAAACGCCATATGATCCTAGTATATTAACAAAGTGTGACAACCTGGTTTTTGCCCTCTTTTCTTTGCTTGATTTTCAGTTGAGTTGGTTTTGAATTTGGAGTTTTGAATCATTTCATTTGGACTTAACCACTTGGGTACCCCTTGATTTTCACCCAAGTGTTCCCTCTCATCCTCAAACCCATAATTTCACCCCTGTACAACCCAACAACATTGCTTGGAATATTTTTCTTAAATGAAAAATATTCATTTTGGCATCCAAAACCCTAGCTAAACCTTTGAGCTCTAAAGCAACCCTAATTTTTCTTGCCCCAAAAAATCCTGAGAAAAATCCCAATTATTCTTTGGACCCTAGGGCACCTTTTTGAGCAAAAATATTTCACCACTCTTTGGAATATTTTGGATACAGAAAATAAAGTCACTTCCGGGCTGAAATGGTAGTTTCTACAGCAACTACCTTTTTACTAGCTCCATTGTAGCTGGTTTTCCCTGTGCTTATTTACCTTAGTAAGAGATAGTAAAACCCCAAAGCTCAGACCTTGAATCCCAGTAGTTTGACCACAGTAACTCTCCCAAGTTACTGTCCAGTAACTTGTCAGCAGCACCATTTTACTTCTACTGCACCTGGAACCTAACCCAACCATGGTAACAACTCAGTTTACTAGGGACTACATGCCAGACATCTTTGTTAGTGCATAGGGTGGCCTGATGTCACGATCCACGCGGTGACCGCGTTCGTCCGAGCGTGCTGGCATGCAATACGTGTGCTCTACGCGTCGCCAGCGCCTCTGTTGAGTGCGTGCTCGCTGCTCGGCTGGCCAGAGCGTGCCACCCCTCGCCACCATCCTCGTATCCACCTCCATAACTCCACCCTGCCGCTCGCCGACGCTGGAGCTCGCCGCAACGAGCATGGGAACGTTCCGGCCAACGGCATAGTGCACGCGTACTGTGTTCGTCTCTTTCTCCTCGCTCCTGTGCTCGTCCGCTCCCATGAATAGTGCTAGCGTGACCTCCTTCGCCTTCTCCATCACTCTCTAGCACTGTTCGTCGCCGGGCGCCGGGGACAGGTGTCCTCCGGCGGAGCCCGATCCCTCCTCGCCGCCCCGCCCATAAAAGCAGCCCCTCAGCAGCCTCCTGGAGCACCTCAACCACTCCCACTCCCTCCTAAAGCCATTAGAAGCCGCAGACCGGCCAGGCAGGCAGCGGGCTGCCGTCCTGGAGCCGAGCTCGCCAGCGATCCCCTCCGGATCATTCCCGCAGGTCCGACCCCTCCAAAGTCAAGCCGACCCCGCCAGGGCCTCTGCCTATCCTCCATGAAGCCAACCCACCTAGCTGGAGCCCCTGGAGCAGCCCCAAGCCGCCGTCTTCTTCAACTCCGGCAACCTCCGCCCTCTGTCGCCGCTGGAGAGGTCAAATCCGACGCTGTCCGGCCACCGTTAGCTACGCTACGGGTACGGGCAGGTGCGCAATCGTCTTCTCCGTTGATCCCTCCCTCTCATTCGCCTCCAAGAAGCCTCACCGCCGGCGTGAGCTCCGACGAAGCGCCGCCCCCCTCTGTTTCCCTCTCCCCTCCCTCCGGCCTAACTAGCGGGGCCCACTAGTCAGCCACTCATTACGCGCGCGAAGCGGTATGAGTGGTGGCGCCCCGGGAGTTTACGCTTTCGACGACACCCCCTCTGTTCAATTATTTCAAATTCATTTAAATTCCAGGAAACTTCAAATGGCCATAACTTTTTATCTATAAGTCCAAATGCATTGATTCATTTTGCATCGTGTTCTGTGTCCAAAAATCTAACAGCACCCAAAAGATGGGATTTTTCCTTGCTGTCTAGATTTTCTGGTAATTTTCAGAAGGTTTCTTGATATTTTCTTTTGGTGATTTTGAATATTTTCAGAAGAACGAGCTTGTCTTGAGGATCACCAGGAGCTTTGTGATCCTCATCAGCACTAAGGCAAGCCACAGTAACATTTTCATAGTGCCACTTCAATATTTGTGATTTTCCTACTTGAACTTATGAATATTCATGCATTTAAATTATTTATATGATGATTATGTTCTGGTAAATGCTTGTCTTGTTAAAATAATTGAACTACAGAATGTTTGAAGTGAATCTTGTTGATAAACTAAGGAGAACTTAGTTGCATGAGATGAATAAATGATATGATGATAGAGTTGGATAATTAGTTTAATTGTTATTTTTGCATGATTAAAAATGATGAGATTGCTAGTAATGACTCTGGTATAAGTGAGGTGTGATCTAAACCAGAGTAGAAGCATGAGTTGATGATGGCTCCGTAGGAGCGTGTTGATTCAGTTGTTTGCATGGTTATGTGGTGCATATGTTAAGTGATGCATAGCATGGTATTGGGACACCAATTATTTTTCACATTAAGTTGAACCTGATTAGTAACTCAACTTGAACATGTTTTGACCGGGTCATGGTGCCGCTGAAACGAGTCTTTCCTAGTGCAACCACACTTGCCGGTATGGGACGGCCTTAATGCGTTTCATTGTCGTGCCTCTGGTCGGTGCCTCCATTTAGGGAAGGTTATGGGCGTGCTGTACCCTGGCCCGGTAGGCAAGCATAACCTTGTGAGCCCGTTGTTAAGTTAATTTTGGTACCTGAACCCAGAGTGGATCGTGGCCACAATGGTGGTCGAGGTGTCTGGAGGTAGACAAGGGGCCACCCAGGACTATCCCGGTGGGGTATGAGTCGGAATGGTTGGGAGAGTGTCATGACAATGAAATGGTTTCATTGGAACGCTATTGATCCACCCGAATGGGAGTGCGAGGCCATGGGTTCCGTAGTGTGGGTACAGTGTACTAACCTCTGGAGAGTGTTTTTAATCTATCGATAGCCGAGTCCATGGTCACGGACACGCTCGAAAGTAGGGTACACCATGGGTCAAGACTAAATAAAATATGCACACTAAGTTTGCACTAAGGATGGCAGTGAGGCCATCGTGTTGAGTTGGCCATGAGATGGTCGGGTTGTGATCGTCGTAAGGATCACGGGCCAAGAGTTGGTCAGGTAATAATCGCCGTAAGGATCATAGGCCATGGATTGGTCGGGTGGTGATCGCCGAAAGGATCACAAGTGTGTTTTAGAGATTATCAAGTTTGTGGTCTAGAAATGATCACGTCCGGTAAGCACGCCCGTGGAACAAGTACCTGTTGAACATAGTCACATCATGTTAGATGTATGGATGCATTGTTGATTAAATGGTTAAATGTCATGATATTGTTTGTTATTATGTTTATGCTTATTGTGAGCTTGCAAGTACATTCAATTTACTGACCTGGCGTGTCATGCCAGATTTCAGGAAAGTCTCGTTGGAAAGGAGTGCTGTCCGAGTCTAGACCGTGTCCACATCGGTGTCCTTGTGCTATGGAGTCCCGCTATGATGTTGTTCCGCTGCCGAGTAGTTGTCATGATCGAGGCCCCTTTATGTTCACTAAATAATGTACATATATTTCAGCCGCACCGTGTGTGCCGCTTGGCCTCGCTAACTGTTGTAATGTAATCTATGCTCCGCTAGAATGAATAAAGCTGTTGTTTTTCTGTACCATGTTGTTGTGTGTTGCCAGAAGACAAGGTCTCTGGGATGGCAATGCAAGGTAAACCGGATGCTCTGAGCCGGGGTGCCACACAAAGCCCGCGATACATCAAGATCATGACATCTCAAGAAAAATAGTGAGAAATATTAAACACATAGCTACTGGTAGAAACCCCCAGCCCCGAGCGTTGACTACTCCCTCCTCAGCATGGTGGCCACTGGGATGATGAAGATGGCCACAGGTGATGATATCCCCCTCTGGCGGAGTGCCGGAACGGGGTCTAAATTGGTTTTTCATGGCTACAAAGGCTTGCGACGGCGGAACTTCTGATCTAGGGTTACTTCTGATGGTTTCTCTATTTATAGGATGTTTTGGCATCGGTTTCACGCGAAGATGGGCCTCGAGGTGAGCACAACCCACCGAGACGCGCCTGACCCCCTAGTGCGCCCTAGTGTCTTGTGAACTAGTCCTTCATCTTCTGGTCCTTCCATGTAGCTTTAGGGGTCTCTTTTGTTCCAAAAAAATCATCAACAAGTTTCAGCTCATGTGGAGAACTTTCATTTCTGCACAAAAAAACAACACCACGGTAGTTCTGCTAAAAACAACGTTAGGATGGGTTAGCTACATGCAAATCATAACAAAACCATATAAAATTATTGTAAACATGGCATGAATACTTCATAAATTATAGATACGTCGCAGACGTATCATAGCACGAGCGAGAGCCGGAGTAGCAGTAGCAGCAGTGCGAGTGAGAGCCAGAGTAGCAGCAGCTAGTGCTGGTGTGGAAGTAGCCACCGATGAAGCAACGACATGGGGGAGAGACGCCATGGAGGAAGTGGCCGACGATGGCGCCATCGATGGAGACCCACCATAGCTGCTCGGTATCGAGCCCCGGCAACCCCGTGAGATTGAATAAAAGATAAAATGCAGTGGTGAGTGCAGAACCTCCTTGGTGGGGCCGAGTAGGCCTCGTCTTCATCGGAGGAACTGGTGAGGGTCCTACGGTTCCGGCGGGGCGAGTCAAAATGGCGCTATGGGGATGGAGGTGGTGCGATAGACGAGGCGAACGTCGGGGCAGCTCCTTGGAGGTGGAGGATAGGGTGGTTGATCCGACGGGATACGAGATCGACGACGGATCCTCATCCGGTGCAGTGGATGAGGGCCGGTGAGCTACTGTTGTGGACGACGTCGTCGGGGAAGAGTCTCCAGCTGGGTGGCGGTCGGGAGGCTGACGGAGGAGCGTGGGGTTTCATAGGTTTTGGCGGCCTCGGTGTACGAATAGGGGGGGCGAAGGGGAAGTTAGGGGGAGCCATGGCTTAGGGACGCGCTTGTCCGAAATGTAGGGTAAGTTACGTACGTATCCCAACCGGTTTTGACTACGCGACGTCGAGGTGGCATTTCCGGCTGAGGGGTAGAAGGGGGATTTCATGTGTCTGGGCTGCGGGACCGATTTCGGATGAGGAGGCAGTTTTCACGCGTGTCAAAATTTCGGGATAACAAGGCGCGGCACGCGTTGAAGAGGCGGGAGTTTCACAACAGAAGAGACAAAAGATACTCGAGCTTGAAAATTTCAGGATAACAAGGTGTGAATTCCATGTTCGGCAGAACAAACTTAATGTGTACAAAAAACAATTTATACAAGCAACAAGACAGTCATGTCCCCTTTTACTATATTGCTATAAATGCCATTGAAAAAACTACAAGAAAAATGTACAAAAAATCAGGAGAAAAAGATTAGCCTGTACAATAAAAAATCAATTCGCAGTTCCCTCAACAACAACAAAAACCAAATTAATTCCCACCACAAGAAAGAGTCATGTCCCTTCTTGTATGATTACAAATGCCAGGATCTTGAATTTCAATTTTTGAATCAACGTTATGTTGAATTCGAATATATCGTTAGGTGATCTTGCGGTTTATAATGGATGTAGTCCTACATTTTGATCTTCCATCTTATATGAACATTTTACTCCACCCTATGAACATATATATTGTCGTCTTCCATATGGACTAAATTTGAATCAATTTTCCTTATTTGAATACGATTGTTGTCAAGTTATACCATCATTTAAATATTATCTTGATAACAGAAAACATGCATATAGTAGTAATCATATTTCACTATGAACTACATGTACCTTACGATCTCCAATTCAAATATTTGTATCCATTTTATGTTGAATTCAAATCACAGTACATTGGTCTAGGTAGAGAGATGTTTGGGATAATCTAAACCCTGTTTTCATATGTATAATTTTTGGCCGACCTGGGACAAGTTTTGGTATAAGCTTCTTGCAAACCGGAGATTCTCTCAACAATCATCGTGGTTCCGAGAGGGAAATGTCACCTTTGTGTGTGAAACAATATACCCCGCCTCCTCGTGGTTCGTTTGGCCTCTTTATAAATTAATTGAGTTTCTGGACATTTAGTGTGCATAATTCAAGTTTAAACTACAAGCACATGCTCCGGTGCACCAAAGTTGGTTGAAAAATCACATGTGTGTCCTTATGTGCATTTCTAGGTCCCATGCAAGAGATGGGAATGAAATTCAAACATATGGGTGTCGTGACTCAGCCGAGAACATTAAAAGAAACTTGGTTTTAAATTCCTGTAAATCCAAAACACACCTGGAAATCATGAAACTTGGCATGGTGTCATGTCATGGCACTAACATCCTGTGTTAAAAAATTTGGCCGGATTGGGACAAGTTTTGGTGTAAGCATCTTGAAAACCGGAGCTTCTCTCAAGAAGGCTCATGTTTCTGAGAGGGAACGTGTCACCTTTGTGTGTGAAACACTATACGCTGCCCCCTTGATTTTCTATACAGAGGCAACATAGAATTATATGACTGCCGTGTTAAATTTTGGAATTATTCCGGGTTCATTTGGCCTTTTTATACATTAATTGAGTTTCTGGTCATTTAATGTGCATAATTCAAATTTGAAATACAAGCGCATGCTCTAGTGCACCAAAGTTGCTTGAAAAATAACATGTGTGTCCTCGGGTGAATTTCTAGGTCCCATGCCAGAAATGAGAATGAAATTCAAACATCTAGGCATCGTGGCTCGGCCTAGAACATTGAGAAACTTCATTTTAAAATTCTTATAAATCCAAAACATGCCTGAAAATCATGAAACTTGGCATTGTGTCATGTCATGGTACTAAGATGTTGTGGTAAAAAGATTGGCCGAATTGGAACAAGTTTTGGTATAAGCTTCTTGCAAACGGGAGCTTCTCTCAAGAAGGCTCGAGGTTCTGAGAGGGAACGTGTCACCTTTGTGTGCGGAATGATATACGCTGCCCCCCTTGATTTTCTTTACAAAGCCAACATAGACTATATGAGTGTCGTGTTGAATTATCGAATTATTCCGGGTTCTTTTGGCCTTTTTATACATTAATTGAGTTTCTGGTCATTTAATGTGCATAATTCAAATGGGAACTACAAGCGCATGCTCCAATGCACCAAAGTTGGTTGAAAACTCACATGTGTGTCCTCGGGAAAATTTCTAGGTCCCATGCAAGAAATGGGAATGAAATTCAAACATCTAGGCGTCATGGCTCGGCTGGAAACATTGAGAAATTTGGTTTTTTTAATTCCTGTAAATCCAAAACACACATGAAAAATCATGAAACTTGGCTTGGTGTCATGACATGGCACCAACATGCTGTGGTAATTTTGTTGTCTGATTTGTGAAGGCGCACACATTAACAATCGACAAAGTCATTTTCAAACAGTTGTTGTCATGTTACAATCGGAAACATAAGTATTATTGAAACCGTGGGTGTTCTACTTACCATTTACGTGCCGCCACACATCGCCCTTTTTTATTGGCTCGGAGGCGTCGTGTGGGGTAGCTGTTTGAGTATGGGAGGCGTGCGAAGACCCCTGCATGTGCTTATCGGGAGGAGAACCCTTTGACCTCCATCTGCCACCCAACTATATCCCAAGGTCTCCATTAAGGGCGCCCAAGCCCCTATTTAATGGTGTGGCTATGTCTCACTTAACTGAGATTTTAAGAGAGAAAAAAGAAAATTTGAAAAGAAAATTTTGCACGGATCTTGATGTAAGATCCGTGGACCTATATAGCATCTACTACGACTTATAGCAAGACTAATGAATATATAAGGACGACGATAGTGGATAATAATTGTCTTACAAATTTAGGAAGATAACTAAAAAAGCCACATGCTGCTACACCCGAAATACACAAGGGCAAAAGAAGATGGAAGACGCATACAAGGATCTGACTCGCTGATCTCTACTTTCTTGATGTGATGTAGGTCACGGAGACTAGTTCTCGCAGCGAGCGGCAATGATCTCTTTCATCAGTTTCCTGTCCTTAATATGCTGCTTGGCAGCATCCACGGATTCCTCCACCAGCCTTTCGCGCTCGATGCGGAGCATGGCATTCTCATCCATAAGTTTCTTGACAATGACACCCATTCTCTTCAACGAGGCAGCGGTCTCCTCCGCCTGCTTTGCCCTTCTAGCAATCTTTGCCCTCAGCAGGTCACACTCGGCCCGGAGCTTCGCATTTCCCTCCCCTAGTTTCTGGATGACACCGGTAGCCTGTTCAAACGAGGCTTTCATGTCGTCCTGCAACCTCGCCCAGCTGGAGAACTGATCCATTTGGCTATGGATGATCGCATGCATGCACCTATAAGAGTCCACGCCTGCCTGCAAGACATTTTCCGAGGCCGACCTGGCGCGGGAGGACATCTTTGCTGCATTCACAGTGTGGCGGGACATCTCTGCTGCTTCCGCGGCGCGGCCGGACCAATTCGCTGCATCGACGACGCGGTGGGACCTCCGTGCTGCTTCGGCGGCGCGACAGGACCTCGATGCTGCTATGGCCGTGCGACAGGACATGTCGGCTGCTTTCACGGCGAGGCGGGACATCTCTCGTGCTTTCGCTTCCCTGCTCGCCTCTCCCTAGTGGTAATCTCTTGACCCAGAACTCACGTTGGCCATGGCAGACACAAGGGAACGATGATGAATGACTTGTTCATTTTTGTGGATGAGGAGCTGAGGAGGAATGTGCAGCCATCTTGGCATAGTAGTATTTATAACTGAGTACTAATATGCTCCTAAGTGGGAAACCGTTTAGGTTGTGATCGGTGTGAACAGGTTTGCAATTTAATATAGCTCGGTAGTAATTTGGAATGTGACAAGACGCAAGCTCAAAATTTATTGATGGTTCTAGTTTCTAAGTGCAACACTATTCCCTGATGGCGTAACGTGGGCACGCGTTCGGCCGTGGTGTAGCAGTTTTGTAATATGCCATGGTACTTCTTTTTCTACTGTTGTGTACGCGCAATAACTGGCATCATCAGATACATATCATACGATTATTGGGGTGTTCGACAGGAATATCTTTGTGGCGAGCTATAGACTAGTCTTTTTTGCACACGCATTACATCGACACGTCATCTCTCCCCCTCTTTCCCATGCACACACCTAGTCTATCGGGACTTCCCGCATGCACCATCTCTAGCTCCCTAGGTTGATGCCACTCACATACACTTGTACTCTGAGTTTAGTACATTATACACAAAGAGAATAGGTGCACACACCCACTCGTCCTCTCTTACACACGCATCGGTAGCTACGAATTGTAGTGTTCTCAACCATCCGATTGGCTCTATCATAGGTTCCCATTGCTCATTCGCCTTGAGATTGAGAAGTTTAAAATGCGGAGGCTAAGCTGGAGGCGTGAGGTTTTGGTTAATGTGCGGGCCGCACACAACACCAACACGACACGAGCTTCGTATGCCTGGTGCACAGTTGAGTAGTACTACTAGTAGTACTACTACTTTGTTGTGTCGCCTCAACTCGCAGAAGTATGCAACACTTCCTCAACAAACAAGCATATAAGTTGCGTATACTTCTTACCCAAAGGATCTTTATATCCAACAGACACAAAATATTCGTTCGACTGTTGGAAATTAATTCAACTTCTGATCTGATATCGAAGTAAATCCTGCATCGACACCAAAACTCACCATCTCTTAAGCTAAAGTAGACCAAGCTAACCCCTATATAGCATATTACTAAGATAAACAGAAGGCACCGTAGAATCACTTAGGAGGTGAGCTTGTCAATCTGAATGTGGGGGGACACCGTCCTCGACAACCCAGCCCCCGCCAGCAGCTTGCGCGGAACTGTGAAGAAGGTCAGCTCCTGCACGACGACGTCATCGGGATCCTTGTTGCTTGTCACCTTGATTTCCACCTCGACAGCGTCGGTCCTGCCTTTGGGCTCCCCCGGCGGGCCGTTCACCCATAGCTTGGCCGCGTAGTGCGGCAGTGGGGACACCCCCGCTCTGATGCAGGCGACCGACATGGCGATAGGCGCGCCGATGTCGAGCACGCCGCCAACCAAGAAAAACATGCGGTCGTCCTCCTCCGCGAACAACAAGAGTCGCGACTCCGACACTGGCACTTGCAGCTGGAGCACCTTCCAATACTGGATCCTATGCACAAGCATGGGATGAATGGTGCTGATGTGGTGGGGGAGCGTTGGAGGCGGGCCTTCGTAGCCGCAAATATGCATGGGGCATTTGCAGGGCGCGAGCGGACACACGCTCTGGTGATTGGCGAGCTTGTGGTAAGTGATGTAAAGCCCATAGCATTCATGCGGGCACTTCACCCTCACCTAGGAGAGGACGTTGTCCATCAACGTGTTCTGCATGTCGAAGCCACCGCTGCGCTCGCACTTCTGGCACCGCCATTGGTTCCCGAGGCGCTTGCCGTGGCAGTCAATGCAGGCTAGGTGCCCTCCCTTGCACTGTACAAATCATTTGAACAACACATCAATCAAGAAACCTGCACCTTGCTCATTCAGCCGAACGGACGAGGTGCATTCGAACATCATACACTGGAGGCTTCAAGGGGCGGAGGAACAAGGGGCAGTGGAGCAAGGTGAGGTCCATAGAGACTATAGAGAGCTCCATCACCGGGTCCTGTTCCATTGGCATGAGCTCGCCCTCCTCGTGCACAACCATCTGTCGCTTTAGGGATGGGGCATTAGATAGTTTTACCATCACATATTCATACTACTTCAAGGTGCATTAAATCAACACATGCAAGTATCAAAAGGAAAGTCACAACATGGATGCATGTGTTGTAATTAATGCACCGGTAAACACAAATTATTGAAATGTATCGAGTGCACTACTTTGATGTGTCGCGTCAACTCGTACAACAAGGAGAAGTTTGATTACAACGCCCTCTCCCTCGCCCATGAGCATTGTGGCTTGCAGGACTAGGAGAACCTTTCCCTACACCCTCTCCCTCCCGCACACCGTGGACATGCATCAGTTCATTCGGTGTCAGATGTCTAGAAGCATACTAGCAGTACACCACTGTAGTAGTACCATCATTGTTCAACTTCCCGAAGAGGAGAAGATCCAAGCGCAACCGAAATGCTTGTGTGGCAGTTTCATGTGTAGGGGAGGTAGTATAGTGACATAGTCTAGGATAGCATGTAGCATGCCTCTAAGCTTAAAATCGTTGTATTCGGCTCCATGCTATGAGTCCGTCTCAAAACATTATTTTATTAGAATAATCTTCTGGCCCTACTTGTCATCCTGGTTATTGTAGTTTGCACGATGGTCTGGTTAAGACATGAATATATATTTTAATTTTTGGTGCAGTAAGTGTTAGAGGTTGCAGCAAATATATTGTACACTACGGGTCTTTTAGCCAAGTTTAGAGGCAAGCATGTGGGGCCAGTGCTATGATGTGTCGCGTCAACTAATACAACAAGGAGAAGCTTGATTTTACTACTAGTACAGCCTCTCCCTCGCCCTTGCGCACGGAGGCTTGCAGACGAGGACAAGCTTTTGCTTAATACACCAAGCTATCCCTCCCGCACGCGGTGGACAGACATGTAGTAGTTGATTTGATACTGTAGAAGTAGTAATGTCATTATTCGTCTTCTCGAAGAGGCGAAGAGCCAATCGCAACTGGACCATGGCAGTTGCGAACGATCGCATGACAGTCTTTGTGTAGGGGTGGGGCATGGTGCGACAGTTTTGTGGCAATTCTTTTTTACTGCTGTTTGCATCCAATAGTTGCCACCGTCGATGCACATCTTAGAGTTATTGTGGCGATTGCTAGTGTTGCCATATCATTTATAGCCAACACATATACAAGAAGCTTAGCCTCTCATCTTCTCTCTATATCTTTCCTCACATTTATTGCATTTGCCTTGGAGCATGCATATAGCCAGGCTCTTGCATGAGATTAGACTAGCCACAATGGAGAGTAACATACACTAGTAACATAGACATATCCCTAGACTATGTTATTATCTTCATAGTGGGTAGTAACATAAGCGTGGTGTCATGCAAAGCTTCATTTATTAGGTTATAGACTCATATTGCATTGGGACATGTGATGTTACAGTAACTAGATAAGTTACTCAAACTACCTCTCTCATCAATAACTCATTGCCACATAAGCAAATTTGCTGAGTTGGACTCGATGTTACTGCTGAAGTTACTCACACTGTGTCTAGTCTTACTTTTTTATGTCTGTCTCCTCCACATAGACAAAATTGCCATGCAAGCAGGCTATAAGCCCACTATTGTACTTGCTCTTAATAGTATAGCCCTGTAACCTAGAAAGGAGGGACTACTCCCTCCGTTCCTAAATATTTGCCTTTCTAGATATTTAAACAACTGATTACACCATAAATGAGTACATACGGATCAAAATGAGTGAATCTACACTGTAAATAAATACGTAGTTCTCTCATTTCCTCTTCACCTTGGTCATGGTGCACAATATTGAGTACACTACTACTAACTAGTCTCTTTTTGACATGCATTTACGTTTATACGGCTTGAATGTGTCGTCGTCCTAGATTCAGGGGTATCCAGTCCTGCCTGCCTGCGGCCCACCACATGGCTCCATCAACGGCCTGGTACGGCCCAACTTCAAGATCAACAACGCAAGACCCTCGAGGCGGGCGACGCCAAGACCCCCGAAGGAATCGACCCCCTCAGGCTGGCTCCTGAGGGGTGGAGAGTTCTATGCAATGTTGCCTCACGAGGCTCAATTGACATGAGCCATGACAACCAAGGCTAGGCGGGCGCCAGGTGGGCACAGAGCACGGGTTTCCTCTTCGGTGCAAAGGAAGCAGGGCGTAGGCACGAAGTCCCCAGGAATCAGCCAAAGGTTTCCATTCTGGTGCAACAAGGCTAAGACCGCCAGGACGGCAGGATGGAGGTCATCGACGAGCCCACCGCAGCGTCCCGACTAGAGGCTTTTCACAGGCGCAGACTACTTTTGTCAGGATAGACTGTACTACTTGTCCCCTTTCAAATCCGGCCGGTGTGGGATCCCTTCCCGCTCTTATTTGGGTAGAGGAGCAAGGCCACTATAAATAGGACTAGCCACCGCCATAGAAAGGGGGACGGAATCAAAACAAGTAGAGCTAGCATACACCACACCAGCTCATGAACACCTCACCTCCTGAGGCTTGTTCGTCCACTGTACTAGTTCATCCTCAGCCCTTCAAGGCAATCCACCACACCACACTGGATTATGGTATTGCACCACAACGGTGGCCCGAACCAGTATACACTGTTGTGTCTCTTGTACCTTTGAGATCGACGCGCTAGGCTTAGAAGGATCGCGAGTAGGTAGGCTGGGTAGGTTGAGATCTCCGCACACACCTCAGAGTTCGAACCTCTCAAGGGTTTGCGGATCCCACAATCCGACATTTGGCGCGCCAGGTAGGGGTGCGTCGGATCCTTTCTTCCGTCGACCAGTCCTCCGGTGCTCCACCGACGCCATGGCCGACACCCCGAGGGCACACGTCGAGCACTGGGTCATCCAGACCTCCTGGCGGCGCCCACCGATGAGGAAGACCTCCACTCCGCTCTGCTTGCAGCCCGCATTCTGGCAGGGTCGACCGGCCGCGGGGGGCGTGTGGCGCAACCTTCTCCACTGGCACCGCACCGCAGCCACGCCACCGTGCAATCTGCGAACTACGCTGCAGCAACCGCTCCACACTCACGCTGGGAACAAGCAAAAATGCGGGCAGCGGTCATCGTGGCCAGAGAGATCCTGTGGTGCAGGCTGCTGGAGAGCGGCCGCGAGGCCCTGCTGGAACGGGTGGCCGAGCTGCTGGACGCAGCATGCAGGGGGGCAGTGCCGTTCTGCACCCTGCCCACGTCGCAGGTGGTGGTGGGGGCGCGTGCTCATTGAGGGAGTCCAGGATTAGGGGGTCCTCGGACAGCCGGACTATATGCTTATGCATGACTGTTGGACTATGAAGATACAAGACTGAAGACTTCCTCCCGTGTCCGGGTGGGACCCTCCTTTGCGTGGAAGGCAAGCTTGGCAATTCGGATATGTAGATTTCCTTCTCTATAACTGACTCTATGTAACCCTAGCCCCCTCCGGTGTCTATATAAACCGGAGGGATTAGTCTGTAGGACAAAAACAATCATAATCATAGGCTAGCTTATAGGGTTTACCCTCTATGATCTCGTGGTAGATCAACTCTTGTAATACTCATATCATCAAGATCAATCAAGCAGGAAGTAGGGTATTACCTCTATAGAGAGGGCCCGAACCTGGGTAAACATTGTGTCCCCCGCCTCCTGTTACCATTAGCCTTAGACGCACAGTTCGGGACCCCCTACCTGAGATCCGCCGGTCTTGACACCGACATTGGTGCTTTCATTGAGAGTTCCACTATGTCATCACGGTAAGGCTTGATAGCTCCTTCAATCATCTACAACGATGCGATCTGGGGTGTGGTTTTCCTCCCCGGACAGATCTTTGTATTCGGCGGCTTCACACTGCGGGCCAACTCGCTTGGCCATCGGGAGCAGATCGATAGCTACGCCCCTGGCCATCAGGTCAGATTTGGAAGCCTGAACTACACTGTCGATATCCGTGGAGACTTGATCTTCGATGGATTCGAACCCATGACAGCTTCGTCCTACAGTCGCGACGAGCATGACTTAGATCTACCATTGGACGGTGTTCAGGAGATCACACCTGCAACTGCCCTGGCTTTAGATCCAGTACAGATCGTGCCATCCAAGGATAGGAGGATGGACCCAGCCATGGAGGCCGCACACTCAACGGTGATAGAGCCGCACACAGATTCCACTTCCAATAAGGTCTGTGTCATCGGACCCTCGGACTCGTCTCCGGCCATAGGCTCCGAACCGCGTACATCCGTGCCCGTCGGATCTGGCAGGGCACCGATCATGGAGTTTAGCTCCGCGGACATCTTTCAGCACTCACCTTTGGCGATGTGCTAAATTCATTAAAATCTCTCTCCCTGTCAGGAGACTCTTGGCCAAACTATGTCTGGCTCGAGTGGGAAGCGGACGACGAAGGAATTCGTTACCCACCCACCACCCACTTAATAGCCACTGTCGATGACTTAACCGACATGCTTGATTTCGACTCCGAAGACATCGACGGTATGAACGAAGATGCCGGAGAAGAGCAGGACCCACCGCCCACAGGGCATTTGACAGCCACCTCATCATATGACATATACATGGTGGATACACCCAAAGAAAATAATGGCGAGAGTCAAAAGGATGCAACCAAGGATAATCTTCTTGAGAAGCAACTAAAGTGCCGACGTCAGCGGCGCCTCTCTAAATCTCGCCACCGCAAAAACAGCGATAATGGCTAAGAAAGAATAACACACCGGACGATGCCAGAGATAATGATAACCCCATGGACCCAGTGATGGAGCAGGCCGAGCAAGGGGACGGCGAACACAGTCCGAGGCCGCTGCTCGATCACAGCGATGCCGAAGACAAAACCTATAAACCTGACTCCGGAGAGGAGAACAGTCCGGACGACAACGCACACATCATCCTAGAAAAGCATTTGGAACAAGAGCACCTCTACCAAAGGCTTATTGCCACCGTGAGGAGCTTGAAGAAGCAGAAGCAATGGCTTAAAGCTGCGCAGGATACGCTCAACCACAGATGGAACATAGTGCTCGACACTGACGAAATATACGGCGGTGATCGCCACACAAAGAGCTACCAAAATGCAAGCTGCCGCCCGAATTCAACAACGAGGCTATCACGCCCACTCCACCGAAGAACAATACGGCCGATCTGCCGACTGACCACCTCGTGGCTGAGACAGAGTGGCTAATGACGCTGCACACAAGTCAGCACACGATCTACGTGAGCACCTAGACAAAAGAGCTAGTATGGCCAGGTCCATCTATGGATCTAGGAAGCGTGCTCCTACACAGGATCACGACCACCAAACCAACTATACTGATCGACTACCAGCTAGGAATCAACACCGAACACTACAGTCGTCGGACGCATGCCACGACACATCCAAATATAGGGGTGCAGCACACCCCCTGTGCTTCACCGATGAGGTGCTGGATCATGAATTTCCAGAGAGGTTTAAACCTGTAAACATTGAGGCATACGACGGAACAACAGATCCTGCAGTTTGGATTGAGGACTTTATTCTTCACATTCATATGGCTCGCGGAGACGATCTCCACGCCATGAAATACCTGCCCCTCAAGTTGAAAGGACCAGCTCGGCACTGGTTGAAAAGCCTCCCCGAAAATTCAATTGGAAGTTGGGAGGAACTCGAGGACGCTTTCAGGGCTAATTTTCAAGGGACCTATGTCCGACCTCCGGATATAGACGATTTAAGTCACATAATCCAACAACCCGGAGAGTCAGCCCGTGAGCTTTGGAATAGATATCTCACCAAGAAGAACCAAATCGTTGACCGTCCGGATGCTGAAGCCCTAGCAGCTTTCAAATACAGTGTCCAGGACAAATGGCTTGCCAGACACCTCGGCCAGGAAAAGCCGAGGACAATGGCAGCTCTAACAACTCTTATGACCCGCTTTTGCGCGGGCGAGGACAGTTGGTTGGCCCGCAGCGGCACCAGCGACCCAGGCACATCTGAAATCAGGGATGGCAATGGGAAGCCGCGACATAGTAAAAACAAGCGTCAAAATAATGAACATAGCCCAGACAACACAACGGTAAACGCCGGATTCTGGGGCTCTCAACCCGGTCAACGGAAAAAGGCATTTAAAGGAAGCAGAGATGGACCGTCCAGCCTAAATAAAATTCTAGACAGATCCTGTCAGATTCATGGCACCCCCGAGAAACCCGCGAATCACACCAACAGAGAATTCTGGGTCTTCAAGCGGGCCGGCAAGCTCAACACCGAACAAAAGGGGAGGGAGCCGCCAAGTGAAGATGAGGACGAACCTCGCCAGCCGAACACTGGGGGACAGAAAATATTTCCACCAGAGGTCAAAACAGTGAACATGATCTACGTCACCCACATACTAAAGAGGAAGCGCAAGCACGCACTCCAAGACGTATACGCTGTAGAGCCCGTCACCCCCAAATTCAACCCATGGTCGGCCTGCCCGATCACTTTCGATCGCAGGGATTATGTGACTAGTATCCGGCATGGACGTTCGGCTGCCTTGGTACTCGACCCAATAATTGATGGATAGAATCTCACCCGAGTCCTCATGGATGGCGGCAGTAGTCTTAATCTGATATATCAGGACACTGTCTGCAAGATGGGGATAGACCCGTCAAGAATCAGCCAAAGCAGTACTACCTCTAAAGGAGTAATACCAGACATAGAGGCCCGCTGTACAGGCTCTTTAACATTAGAGGCTGTATTCGGTTCTCCCGACAACTTTCAAAGCGAAGAACTAATCTTCGACACCGCTTCGTTCCGAAGAAGATATTATGCACTACTCGGAAGAACGGCCTTTGCTCATTTCAATGCAGTACCGCATTACGCTTATCTCAAACTGAATATGCTCGGTCCACGCGGCGTCATCACTATCAGCGGCAACACAGAGCGCTCTCTTCGCACTGAAGACTACGTGGCGGCTCTAGCAGTCGAACCACCGAATGGCCTCTCCAACCCGAGTAATTGATCGGTCTTCAAGACCACGGACACGGCTAGACGTGTTCGGCGCACCACTAGTTGTAGCAGCCCAGATAAACTTGAGCTTGATTAATAGCTATGCCCCCCATACGAGATGCTGGGGGCTGCCCGCATGTAAAGGGTCCATAGTTTGGCTTGATCCCATTTACACTCAAAAAATTGAATTTTCACGGTTCATTAAGATTAACCAACTTTACACACGGTCACACTAGAATCTTTCACCTGGGTTTTTCTTCCTTTTTTTCTCCCAATAGGTGATCATCGTGCTACACCCTTCAAAGATACGGCACAACAGAGGCAAAGGCGCAGACGTGCAACAGGGCCTCGTCCAAAGGTTTCTTTTTAGATTAAGACCCTGTGTAAACCTTTTTTATTGTCTCTTGTTGTCTCACCCCCTCTTGGCACTTAGAATGACCAAGAGGAATACCGGTGTTACCAGCGAGCTTATGATTCGCCGTTCTAAAATAGACGTTATAGAAGCAGCAACCAGTGTGTTTTGGAGATCTATGCTCTCACCTCTGGCGCTCTTTCGTCGCGCCAGATTGATGCCCGTACTCTGAAATTCTAGGTTAATCATGGAGGGCGTTACTCAGCCCAGTATATGTTGTAAAGTCCGAATACCTTCGGGAGTGTTCGGCGTCGCGAGTTTGGCCTTATATGCATCAGCTCCGAATCATGTCTTTGGTCAATAGTTGCGTTTGCCCGGCTCCCATGTTTTGCTGCCTTATGTTCCGCTATATCGGCTAAGGTGGCACAGGGAGAACTACTGCGATTGTGCCTTGGTTCATCTGGATGAGCACCTTAGTAGAGAAAGCCGAAAACTGACTGTCATGATAAAGAGAGAGACTGGTCAACTACTCGATGACTCAGCGGAATCTTCGCGATTCCTCCGCATTAATGAAGGACCAGTTTCTCGGTCACATATGTAAATGCACCATATTCGGATAAACGCGGACATACCAGGGGCTATATAGTAGTCCCACTATCAAACTCCTATGGCTAAGTGAAACTGTTAAAGCTATATAGTCCGAGTGCCTCGTTCGGCGTGCTACCACCTCCTTAATGGACAAAGACGTTGGATCAAGTGTGATTATGCACTTTGCTGAACACCCCCGCATTATATGCGAGGGGGCTGAAGCCGACGACTGCAAACTTTCAGGTTATATACATATATACATAAGCGGCCTCACAGGAGGCACTACAATACTTTACGGGCAAAAGTATAAATATAACCTTTATTATCGAAAGCATTGTTTTCACAACCAAGATACATGTCACTCGAACATGGTATTCTTTGAGCACTGGGCCTCTATTAAACGGGCACCTTCTAAGACTTCTTTAAAATAGTGCTCGGGCGAGTCCTGGCACCTGGGCGGACCCCTGGTTGCAATATCGATGGCCTCCATCTTCGCCCAATATGTCTTAACACAGGCAAGGGCCATCCGCACACCCTCTATGCACGCCGACCTCTTGACATCATCGATATGCGACACAACACGAAAAAATCGTTGAACCAAGCCAAAATAACTATCCAGACTTGGTTCCTTCGGCCACAGGTGATCCACAATGGCCTTCATGGCAAGCCAGGATAACTTGCGGAGCTCGGCCCACTCGGCTATTTGCTCATTCAATAGCAGCGGACGCCTTGGAGTACTGAACTTCGACCAGAACAATCTTTGCACCTCATGATCTTCTCGATCTTTGAAATATTGCATCGCATCAGCAGCACCCTTTGCCAAATCCAAGTATGCGCTAGAAGAGCTCCACAATTGATCAAGAGGGGCATACTTAGGATCACCGAATTTGGTTCGCAATAAAATGGGCTTCCATCCGCGATATCACCGGCTTGCCGAAGCTCCTCCCACGCTGCTCTGATCTCAGAGCGAGTTTCCTTTGCTGCTTGTAAGGCCTTCTCCAGGTCAGCCGTTTTCGTTTGGTTTTCCCTTTCGAGAAACTCATATCGGCTGGCGGCATTTTGTAGCTCAAGAGTCATGTTGGCTATTTTATCCTCACTTTGGCAATGAGCAGACTGTTCGGCTTTTAATTCATCAACTGTCGTCATGGCGGCTGCATTGCTTCTCCTAACTTGCTCCTTGGCCCGGGCAAGCTCTACCCGAAGGGTCTCCATGGCGGCAGCACCTTCTGCAGTCAAAGCATATTATAAATCCTAGCATCATGCTCTTATTAATATTTGCTGGCCACCCAAATATACATACCCTGTGCCTCGTCAAGCCGCTTGTTACAAGCGTGGTGTCTACATCCGCCACGTCTAGTTGCTGCTTCAGTTCGGCAAATTTAGTAGTCCGGTCAGCCGCCGGAGCTACAGCCGCCTGCATAAAAAATTGGCACCATCATTACCAAAGACTATGATCCTCTGCTTGCCTCGTCCGGACGGAAACCAGAGTCTCAAGGGCTACTACCTATACAAAGTGCACCTTGCCATTACGGTACAATCAAAAAATGTCACTTTGCGTACCTCAAAGCCTCTTAGCGGGCTCGTCAAAGCCTCATTCAACCTGCTTTTTGTGGATGATATATTCTCAACCACCGTACCCATTAAAGTACGATGTGCCTCTGAGATAGCCTCTAGCTGCAGAAGACCCGTCAATGTGTCCGGTTGTATATCGGACAGTTCGGTCCTTTTTTCTTTTGGTCTCTCTAGGAGCCGAAAACCCCGGACTTCGGGCGGTCGAAGAGTTACCTTCTGGCCTTTACAGATCGGGAAAGATCCTCCGGGACAACACCTCAGGATCGTCCGCCTCATGAGGCGGAGAAGTATGAGGAGGCGTTTCACTCTCCATCATCTCCAGAAGAAGATCCCCCGAGGATGAACATTGTGGAGGGAGGCTATGAGACGAACTGCAAAACATATGTCTCGGTTGTTATTCTCAGGAAAAGAAGAGGGTATGCTTATTAAGTACCTTTATTCACTTACGGATCGCCCCCCTGTGGGCATTATGCAGCAATGTTACCCTCCGGGGAAGGGCCCCCTGATGAAGGTTTCTTCCCTTGTTTGGATACCTCTGCTTCTGAGTCTTCAGGAGCGGTCCTTTTCTTCCCGTGGGGAGAGGGGACGCTAGATTCTCCTCTCCGTTCACCCTTCGACACGGGGGTAATGATTTCCCCGATTGGGATGCGTGACGTACCTCCAGCATGAAGTCCGCCTTTGGCTTCTCCTTTCCTCTCCTTGTCCTCCCCTGATGACACTTGATAAGGTGCGTGACCCAGCATCTTGGCTAGTACGGGATCCGGCGAATCTTCGGGAAGAGGGGTTGAACACCTGATCTCTCCGCCTTTCTTATCCAGTCCTGGTCGAGGGTTGTTTTTCAGGGTAATGTTGCAACAAGTATATGACAACATGTTCGGTCGCGGAATTACTTACCTGGGTATCTGGACGGTTGCAGTCTAGGCTCGCATCCTCTGTGGTGGCTGGACACTTAATTCATGATCCAAAGAATAACTCATACATTCCTTCGGGCGTCCTACCGAGGAAGTGCTGAATAGTACGTGGCCCTTCTGGGTTGAACTCCGAGATACGAAGAGATCGATGTTGACATGGCAAGGCCTGACGAACTAGCATTACTTGAATTACTTTGACAAGACTAATATCCTTCTTGAGGAGATCCTGAATGCGGCTTTGCAATATTGGCACGTCATTTGCCATCCCCAGTCCAGCCCCTTGTTGACCCATGATGCAAGCTGTGGTGGAGGGGCAGCGCGGAAGGCCGGAGCGGCCGCCCACTTTCTCCCTCGAGGCGCGGTGACGTAAAACCACTCTCGTGGCCATAGGTCATAAACTTCCGAGAAAGAACCCTTTGGCCATAAAGCATCGATGCCCTTGCTTATTATAGCACCTCCGCATTCCACATGTCGCCCGTCGATCATCTTAGGCTTCACATTGAAGGTCTTGAGCCATAAGCCGAAGTGTGGGGTAATGGGGAGGAAGGCTTCACACACAATGATGAACGCTGAGATGTGAAGGAAGGAATCTGGAGCTAGATCATGAAAATCTAGCCCATAATAGAACATGAGCCCTCTAACAAAGGGATTAAGACCAAAGCCTAGCCCTCGGAGGAAGTGGTAGATGAATACAACACTCTCGTTGGGTTCGGGAGTAGGGATAACCTGCCCTTGAACAGGAAGCCTGTGAAGGATTTCGGCGGTCAGATACCTAGCCTCCCTAAGCTTCTTGATGTCCTCCTCTATGATGGAAGAGGCCATCCACCGGCCTTGAAAGTTGGATCCGGACATGGTTGAAGGTTCAGAGCACTTAGACTAAACCTTGGGTGTTGGAACTCGAGGTGGGAGAAGGGAAGGATCAGGCGTGGAAAGAAAAGGACAGGTCTTGATCTCTTTATATAGAAGAAGAATGTCAAGCGTCCTCCACGCGGCCATTTGGAACTTGCCTAAACCAAGGATTAGTACTAATGGAGCGGTTGGGTTACCCACGCCCGTATTGATGAGAATCCCGTGATCAGGGGGACACGATCTCTGCTTAGACAAGACGTGCCAATAAAACCGCCTCGCAAGACGTGTATTGCCAGGATGTGAAAAACAGTTTGAATAATAACCGGACCATGGTGTGATGTCACACTATGGAAAAGTTGTCAGAAGATTAGATTCGTGGAATATTGTGCTCTCTACGATGGTATGTGGAATTTGTTTTGCAGAGCCGGACACGATTCTTGTGTTCAACATCTTCTTTGGAGTATTCAGAGAAGGAACCCCCGTTGCAATGTCGAAGACAATCCGCGCACCGGACTCATCGTCATTGAAGCCTGGTTCAGGGGCTACTGTGGGAGTCCAGGATTAGGGGGTCCTCGGTAAGCCGGACTATATGCTTATGCCGCACTGTTGGACTATGATGATACAAGACTGAAGACTTCATCCCGTGTCCGGGTGGGATTCTCCATTGCGTGGAAGGCAATCATGGCAATTCAGATATGTAGATTTCCTGCTCTGTAACCGACTCTGTGTAACCCTAGCCCCTCCGGTATCTATATAAACCGGAGGGTTTAGTCCGTAGGAGAAAAACAATCATAATCATTTGCAAGCTTCTAGGGTTTGGCCTCAATGATCTCGTGGAAGATCAACTTTTGTAATACTCATATCATCAAGATCAATCAAGCAGGAAGTAGGGTATTACCTCCATAGAGAGGGCCCGAACCTGGGTAAACATTGTGTCCCCCGCCTCCTGTTACCATTAGCCTTAGACGCACAGTTCCGGACCCCCTACCCGAGATCCACCGGTTTTGACACCGACACTCATCCCCAACACAACCGTGCGCCCCCTCCTAGGGGCTCTGGAGAGCCTCTCGATGCTGACCAGCCCCACGGAGCAGCCCGCACCACCCCGAACATGCCCCCTCAGCGCGGGTGTCGGTGTCAAAACCGGCGGATCTCGGGTAGGGGGTAACGAACTATGCGTCTAAGGTTAATGGTAACAGGAGGCAGGGGAAACGATGTTATACCCAGGTTTGGGCCCTCTCGATGGAGGTAATACCCTACTTCCTGCTTGATTGATCTTGATGATATGATTATCACATGATTTCATCTACCACGAGATCGTAGAGGCTAAACCCTAGAAGCTAGCCTATGATTATGATTGTTGTTGTCCTACAGACTAAACCCTCCGGTTTATATAGACACCGGAGGGGACTAGGGTTACATAGAGTCGGTTATAGAGAAGGAGATCTACATATCCGAATTGCCAAGCTTGCCTTCCATGCAAAGGAGAGTCCCATCCGGACACGGGACGAAGTCTTCAATCTTGTATCTTCATAGTCCAACAGTCTGGCCGAAGTATATAGTCCGGCTGTCCGAGGACCCCTTAGTCCCGGACTCCCTCAGTAGCCCCTGAACCAGGCTTCAATGACGATGAGTCCGGCGGGCAGATTGTCGTCGGCATTGCAAGGCAGTTTCCTTCTCTGAATACTCCATAGAAGATTTGAACACAAGAATCATGTCCGGCTTTGCAAAATAAATTCCACATACCACCGTAGAGAGCACAATATTCCACAAATTCAATATGCTGACAACTTTTTATAGCGTGACATCATGCCATGGCCGGTCATTATTCGAACCATTTTTCACAACCTGCCACCGCACATATCGCGAGGTGGTTTTATCGGCACGTCTTGTCGAAGTAGAGATCTTGTCCCCTCATCGCGGGATTCTCATCAATACGGGCATGGGTAACCCAACCGCGCCATCAATCTTGGCGCTTGGGAAATAAGCAATTGTAACGGGCAAGTGGGGAGGTGCAGGATCTCTGCTGCCTTTATAAGGGGATAAGAACTCCCTCTTTCACCCGTGCCTTCTTCCTCTGCTCATCCATTCCTTCTTGCTCAAGCCCCAGTGGTCAGGCATTCATCTTCTCCACACAAAAGGGCTTCCCGAAAATGTCCGGATCCGGAGCAGGAGGCAAGTGGATGGCCTCTACCATTCGGGAGAAGGATATCAAAAAGCTTCGGGGGGCCGGGTATTTGGCCAAGAGAATCAGCCACTGTCTTCCGACGGCGGGACAAATCATCCCCACCCCGGAACCCCACGAGAGGGTGGTATTCCTCCCTCATTTTATCAGCGGGCTAGGGTTTCCTCTCCACCCGTTTGTTCGCGGCATCATGTATTATTATGGGATTGATTTTCATGACCTATCCCCCAATTCCTTCCTCAACATCTTGACATTCATTGTCGTGTGCAAGGCCTTTCTTCGCGTCCCGCCGCACTTTGGCTTATGGCTGAAGGTTTTCAATGTGAAGCCCAAGGTAGTGAGCGGCGAGCATGCCGAATGTGGAGGCACCATGGTGAGCAAGATGCCCAATGTTGCATGGCCAATAGGTACTTTCAATGATTCCGTCAAGGAGTGGCAATAGCAGTGGTTTTACATCACCGAGCCGTGCGGCAAGGAATGGGCCGCCGCTCCAGAGTTCACATCCCGCGCCCCCTGCGACTTACGTCCTGGCCCAGGAAGGGCCTGAACTGGGCTTCGTCTGATGAGCTATCGGAGCTCCAGACATGCATCCAAGACATGGAAGACAAGAACATCAAGCTCGTCAATGTAGTCCAGGTGATGTTAGTTCGCCGGATTCTACCTTGTCAACACCGGGCTTGCAATTTATGGGAGTTTGACCCGGCCAAGCACTAGACCTTGCTAGAGCTCTTCATCTCCTCACATAAGGACATCTGGAAGGTGCTTTTCAAGTCCGGCAAATCATGGCCAGACTCCGCCGAGGACCGCGGGTACCAACTGTCCCACCCCGCAAGTTCAGTAAGTGATTGTTCGTTGACAATTCTTATTTTTTATTCACATATCCTTAGGAAAATGCCTGTTGTGCTTCCCCCAAATTTCCTAGGGCTGGGCGAAGAAGGCGGGACAGATCTACTATCCGGCCCCGCTGCCAGAAGAACTGGCCGGCCCACTTCTGATGAAGATGCTGGTCCTGGCGCCTTACAAGGCACCGAAGAAGAAGGCCGAAAAGGAGGCCAAGAAGACCAGGTGCGGTCTCCGTCGTCGTGGCGCCTCGGACACAAGATCCGAAGACTCCAATGCCCATTCTTCCTCCGAAGAGGATGAGGAGGAGGAAGGAGACGAATCCCCCACAAGGGGAAGAAAGAAAAGGACGGCCTCCACATCCTTGGAGGCCGAGTCACCTAAGAGGGGAAAAACTCCACTTCAAGAGGAGTCCACCACCGCCGCCGATAGCAGCCCGGAGTGGGATCTCAGGGCCAAGCCCCTGGTGAACTCGTGAGTATAAAATCCGAACACGCTCCTGTGTCTAGACTTATCGTGGCATGATATTTTAATCTGAGCCATACTTTTTTTCAGTCCGGCGAGGCCCTGCGCCGAACAATCTGCGTCAGAGGATTTGCTGGGTTCAGATGCAATGGAGAGCGGGACACCCCCGAAGGCCCCCTCCCCTAAACATATGAATGAAACCGAGGTTTTGTCCCAGAAGGGCCTAGGCCACGGAGGCGGGGGGGGGGGGGAGATCGTAAAGGCGGCGCCCGGAGGCTAGACTTCATGGTCCAGACACACGGGAGAGAAGGCTCCCGTGGACGTCGACGGCGGGGGTTATCTTGAATCCGGCCGCCAGCCAGACATGATTTCAGAGACCCATAAGGCCCTAGGGTCAGGCAGGCGGCCTCTGTCAGCTCGAGGAGGTGTGTCTGTTCCACCTGCAACCTCTGTCCAACTAGAGGTGCCGGTTGCTTTATTGGCGGCGCTAAAGGGTGCCTCCATCGTTGATGAACACCGTGCCCTTATGGGTGCGGTGATTGAGAAGATTCATTCCACTGAGAGTGGACTGAATGAATCCTGTATCAGCCTCATAAGAGGCTTTGAGGTATGTTTTATGAGGTTTGGAAGAGTGTCATGGTATAGATAGCAGCCCCTGATACACTGTTCGGTGAAAGAAAGAACCGAACAGTGGATCAAATTTATGGTCGCAGGAGAATCACTTGATCACATCTATTACTCTTTTTAGTAAGCAGGTGTCTGTGGTGACTGCCGCCTGTCATGCTACGGAAGTATCCAGACTGAGGCATAGTCTTGAGCGGGCCGAAGGAGAACTTGGCCAAGTGAAGAAACGGCCGGAGGATAACCAAGGTATGCAGAAATCTTGTTTATTTAGCACAAATGAATAAGTGTGCATGATGGAAATATTTTTGTAATGTGCTCTAGGGGCGACGGCCGAAATTGGGGCTCTTAAAAAGGTTGTGGCCGAAGCTGAGAAGAAGGCAGCCGCAGAGCAGGCTCTCCATGAGAAACACGAGGCTAGAGTTATTGAGGCTGAGCGAGAGCTTCAAGTGGCCGTTAATAATTGCGATACCTTGGAGCAGAGTTTAGCAGGGAAAGAATCCGAACTCTCCTAGGCTCGCCAATCCGCAAGTGATGCCCGGGGGGAAGCCTAAGGTGCCCTGAAGGAAATCCAGGAGGCGAGGAAGATTGCTGCTGGTAAGGCTTTTTCTATACAAAGCGGGTATTTGAAAGGAGAAAATCCAGTTGAGAGTTTAAATTCTGATTTCTCCAGGGGTATTTGCAGAGCTGCCACGTAGTATATCTGATGCCGCCCAATTCTACCCAGCTGAAGAGAGGAATACTGCGGATAAGCTCTTCTGGATGCAGTATCTGGCGTCAAATTATCCGGAGCCATTTTCCGATCAATTGAAGCAGCTGGTCGAACTACATAAGGCGGTCGAGCTAGCCATGAAGGATTTGATTATCCGGTTGTGGCCCGCCAAGCCGATTTCGAGCAGTTACTTTGGGCTCGTGAAGCGGCTTGCGAGTGCCTGCCCTCGACTCGAAGTCATCAAGCGGTCGGTCTGTATAGAAGGTGCGTGAATGGCCTTCGCCCGTGCAAAGGTGCATTGGGGGAAGATGGATGCGGAAAAGCTGATGACGGAGGGACAGCCAGAGGGAAAGGAGCACCGCAAGCCCGAGCTGTATTATGAAGGTGTCTTGAAAGGAGCCCGGCTTGCAGCGGAGCAATGCACCAAGGACATTATATTTCCATGAATATTGTCATGTTTGTCCTTTATAATATTTGAGAAAGATCATTTCTATCCTTTATTGCTTGTCATTTGAAAGTTTTTCCTCCTTTGCGGCCGTTTTATATACTAATCCTGAGAGTTGGCCAGTCGTCGGCTTTTTCCCCCACGTAGTAAGTACGGGGGTGTTCAGGATAAACCTGAACACTCTTCATCCCAGTTTTGGGTCCTTGAAGGAGGTGTTCAGCACAGCAAACCAGGCAATCAAACTATAGGGATTTATCACTCTCACTTAGCCATAGGGGTTTAAAAGGAAGGTAGGCGCAGCCCCTGGTGTTCGGAAGACCGCACGAGGGGCTTTACAGGCGCCTGATGGGAAGAAAAGCCAATCCCTCGCACGCTGCATTGGTTATGGCATTATGCGGAAGAAATCCTTAAAGATCTTACAACCTCTCGAATAGCTGACTAGCTCTCGCTGCATCATGACAATCAGTTTTTGGCTTTCTCTACTGAGGTGCTCGTCCGGAAGAACCGAGACACAATCGCAGTAGTTCTCCCTATGCTACCTTAGCCAATATAGCGGAACGTAAGGTACCAAAACATAGGAGCCGGGCAAACCCAACTATTGACCCAACACATGATTCGGAGTTGATGCATATAATGCTATAAGTTCGGGGTGCCGAACTGCCGTGAAGGTGTTCGGACTTTTTTGCCGTAGTATGTGTATAACGAAGCCCCTGGCATATTAAGGCATATCGCGATATGCAGCTGCCTTTTAACAAAAGAATTTTAATAAGAAAAACCAGCAGACGAGCATCATATAAACTCACATGTTGTATTTGAATAATACGTCAATGTGTATGAGTAGAGGTAATGTGATAAAAAGAAATATGACTGCGGAACCTGTTGAGACCAGGCGGGAGGAAGGTGTATGCAGATCCGGAGTGTGGTCGGATGATCGTAGAGGGGAATATCTAGAGATTCCCTTACGCGCTCGAACTGTCTTTACGCCATCCGTCCTGGCCTACGCAGAGGTAAACCTGCAAAGAATATGTAAGAAATGGTTTTGCGCCACAGAGTGGTTGAGCCGTGGTATGTGGCTTGTCTTTAACCTTTTGTCGGAATGTTTTTAGCTAAGCTCCGGGCGAGCCGGGCTATCCTGCCGCGCAGTAGTTCAGACTCCTTTGTAGGTGTCCGGGAGCTGGGCCTTGCCATTAACCGTGATGACGCCGCGTGGACCAGGCATCTTGAGTTTGCGGTAGGCGTAATGTGGCACCGCATTGAACTGAGCAAATGTGGTTCATCCGAGCAATGCCTGATCTTCATTGTGAAAGGGGACGATGCCGAAGACTAACTCGTCGGTATAGTAACTGTCTGGAGATCCGAAGAACACTTTCAGTGTGATTGAGCCCGTGCAACAGGCCTCTGCACCTGGTATGACACCCTTGAAGGTGATTTTTGTGGGCTTGATCCTTGAGGGGTCGATGCCCATTTTGTGAACTGTATCCTGATAGAGTAGGTTCAAGCTGCTGCCACCGTCCATGAGGACTCGTGTAAGGTGGAATCCGTCAATGATGGGGTGGACCAATGCGGTCAAACCGCCATGACAGATACTGGTAGGATGGTCCCTGCGATCGAAAGTGATCGGACAAAAGGACCATGTATTGAGCTTTGGGGCGACCCCTTCTTTTCGGCACCTGACCTGCCGGCTTGTCTGAAGACCCAGCATTCTCTGTTGGTATGATTGGCTGGTGTTCCTGGGGTGCCATGGATTTGGCATGGACGGTCGAGTATGCGGTCCAAGCTGGACGGCCCTGAATTATTTTTGTTGAATGGCTTTTTCCGCTGACCGGACTTGGAGCCGCTGAATCCAGCATTGACTGCCGTGTCTTCGGCACTATCACTGTTTTTACAATGCTTGTGTTTGTTGCACCGTGGTTTGTCGTTGCTATCCCTGGTTTTTGATGTGCCAGGCTTGCTTGTTGTATTGTTGCTACGAGCCAACCAGCTATCCTCGCCCGCACAAAAGCGGGTCATGAGTGTTGTGAGGGATCTCATGGTCTTTGGCTTTTCTTGGACAAGATGTTGGGCAAGACACTCGTCACGGATGTTATGCTTAAAGGCTGCTAGGGCTTTAGCATCCGGACAGTCGACAATTTGGTTCTTTTTAGTTAGGAACCGGGTCCAAAATTTCCTGGCTGACTCCCCGGGCTGTTGGGTTATGTGGCTTAAGTCATCAGCATCCGGTGGTCGCACATAAGTGCCCTAGAAGTTGTCAAGGAATGCGTCTGCCAGGTTCTCCCAACTCCTGATGGAGTTTACCGGCAAGCTATTTAGCCAATGCCAAGCCGGTCCCTTGAGTTTGAGTGGGAGGTACTTGATAGCGTGTAGATCATCTCCGCGGGCCATGTGGATATGGAGGAACAAATCTTCTAGCCATACCGCGGGGTCTGTAGTACCATCATATGATTCAATGTTCATGGGTTTAAACCCTTCTGAGAATTCATGATCCATTACTTCATCAGTAAAGCATTGGGGGTGTGCGGTGCCGCTGTGCCGGGCTACGTTGTACTCGGTCCGTCCGGTCTTTTGTTTATTGTATCCGGCGTGACGGTCATCGTCACGCGTTGTGGTGCGCCCCCGTGATCCGTAGATCGATCTCGACTGCCCTGCTTTGTTTTCCAATATGTCTCGCAGGTCCTTCATGTAGCCCCGGGCCTTAGTATTATTGTTTGATTGGCGACGGGGTGTAGTCTGGACTCCGGGCTGGTACGTCGCTTTGTCTCGGCCACGAGGTGGCCGGTCAGCCGCATCATGCGCTGGTAGTGTGGGCTTTAATGCCTCCTCCTCGAGTTGAGGTAGCAACCTGCGCGTTGGGTAACTTTTGGTAGGGCACTCGAGTCCGTATTCCTCGGCCGCCAGGACATCGGTCCATCTATCAGTTAGCAGATCTTGGTCAGCTTGAAGCTGTTGCTGCTTTTTCTTCAGGCTTTTTGCAGTGGCTATAGCCTGGCGCTTCAAGTGCTCCTGCTTGACGGGATCCTCAGGCACGATGAATTCTTCGTCGCCAAGGATCACTTCATCTTCGGATATAGGCATCTAATTATCATCCTCTGATTCTCCATCTTTTGCTTGTTCCTTAGGGCTAGCTCGCCGATTCTCTTACTCGGCCTGCTCGAAGCCTGGCTGGGCAGGATTGTTTTCGTCTTCGGCACCATCTGGATTGTTATCTCCTGTGCCGGTATCACCATTTTTGCTATGGCGGGGATTGGAGCGGCGCCTATGACGCCGGTGCCTAGATTGCTTCTCCAAGGGGTTATCTTCCATTGCCTCGTCGCCATTGTTTTCTTTGGGGGTGTCCACCGTATATATATCATACGATGTGGTGGCTGTCCAGCGCCCTATAGGCGGTGGTTCCTGTTCTTCTCCTGCATTGTCATCCATACCGTCGATGTCTTCGGAGTTGAAGTCAAGCACGTCGGTTAAGTCATCGACAGTGGCTATTAAGTGGGTGGTGGGTGGGGAACGAATTTCTTCGTCGTCCGCTTCCCACTCGAGCCGGACATATTTTGGGCAATAATCTCTCGACAAGGAAAGAGACCTTAATAATTTTAGCACATCACCCAAGGGCGAGTGCTGAAAAATATCCGCGGAGGTGAACTCCATGACCGGTGCCCAATCAGATTCGATAGGCACAGACGTACGCGGTTTGGATCCTGTAGCCGGCGACGAGTCCGAGGGTCCGATGGCACCACCCTCACAGGAGGTGGGATCAGTGTTCTGCTCCAACACCGATGAATGTGCGGCCTCTGTGGCGGGGTCCATCCACCCATCCTCGGAAGGTGCGATCTGCTCCGGATTGACTCCCGGGGCCACCGCAGGTGCGATCTCCCGAACACTGTCTAATGACAGATCTAAGTCATGCCCGTCACGACTGTTCGGCGTACCTAACATGGGCTCAACGTCGAAGATCAAGTCTCCGTAGGTATCGGAAGTATAGTTCAAGCTTCCAAACCTGACCTGATGGCCAGGGGCGTACTTATCGATCTGCTCCAGGTGCCCAAGCGAGTTGGCCCGCAGTACAAAGCCGCTGAATATGAAGATCTGTCCGAGAAGGAAAACTTCCCCCTGGATCGCGTCGTTGAAGATGATTGAAGGAGATATCAAGCCTTATCGCGTCGACACAGTGGAACTCTCAATGAAAGCACCAATGTCGGTGTCAAAACCATCGGATCTCGGGTAGGGGGTCCCGAACTATGTGTCTAAGGCTAATGGTAACAGGAGGCCGGGGACACGATGTTTTACCCAGGTTCAGGCCCTCTCGATGGAGGTAATACCCTACTTCCTGCTTGATTGATCTTGATGATATGAGTATTACAAGAGTTGATCAACCACGAGATCATAGAGGCTAAACCCTAGAAGCTAGCCTATGATTATGATTGTTGTTGTCCTACAGACTAAACCCTCCGGTTTATATAGACACCGGAGGGGGCTACAGTTACACAAAGTCGGTTATAGAGAAGGAGATCTACATATCCGAATTGCCAAGCTTGCCTTCCACGCAAAGGAGAGTCCCATACGGACACGGGACGAAGTCTTCAATCTTGTATCTTCATAGTCCAACAGTCCGTCCGAAGTATATAGTCCGGATGTCCGAGGACCCCTTAATCCCGAACTCCCTCAGCGGGGCTTCTCTAGGCGACATCACCTGGGGCCGGGCTGGAGTGTCGCCCCCTGGCCAACAGGACCAGAGGGCAGCTAAAGAAGCGGGAACGTGGGCCGGCTGGGCGGCGCTTCTGGTGCGAACAGCCCGGAAGCCTATGACCCCGTCGCGATGGATCCAAGGCACGCGTGGGGAGAGGGCCCCAGCCGATCCCCCACGCCAGGCTGGGTGCTGGATATACACGAGGCCGAGCTCTCCTTCGACCTTCCAGCATGCCCCACCAATGTATCCAACGGCGACAGCCTCTGGGTACAGCTAACGCCGCAGGAGCATGCTTACACTGATCGTGTATCGCAGGTGAACCAGGGTGTAGCTGCCACCAGGACTCTCAGGATGATGGATCCCTCGCAGGAGCGCGAAGGACATTGGGAGCAACAAGGGGGAAGCCCGGCAGCAGGGCCCTCCTCGTGTCGCAAGGAGCAGGGCCCTGCCTGGAGGTAGGTTCCCTCCCGGGAAAGGCGCTGGTGAGCCCTTCTCCCCAGTGGGGCTACGGTCTCCGAGGATGCTGCCAGCATCCCCTTGGCCCCTTGGTCTTGTCCTGTTTTCCGGTCTCCCCAATGGTGGTCAGGGGTGGCGCACGGCGGTGTCCTCGTCGGGCGACATGAAGCAAGGCTCCGGCCTGTGAAGGTCTCCGCTCGTGACACTCTCACGTAATAATGAGTGGGGCCGTACACGCCCCAGAGTCTCCTGAGTGCCGCCTTGGGGCCTCACGGGGGCTCCCACCCATGTACTAGTGGAAGCACCATGCTCCGCGCTGTCCATCGACACTGTCCCCAATGACTATGCCCAGCCAGTGGAAGCACTTAGCTCCGCGCTGGTGAGAAGACTGAAGACTGAAGACTTAAGACTAGCTAGGCACCGGACGCAGCCGTCTACTTTTTGCCTCCTTTTTGTACTTGCTTGCCGACTTTTTGAAGCAGTTTGTTTTTTGTGCATTTATAAAAATAGGGGGAGTTTTCTCGTTTGTGTTGCTCTCTTGCCTTTAGTTCTTGCATTCTTTTCTAGAGCTAGTGACCACTACCCTGCACTCAAGCGCCTCATGAGTAGGGGCTGGGTACGGTGTACAAGCTGGTGCCGATCGCCCCCCCCCTAGAGGGATCGATAGTGCGGCCGCCTCGCGCGCCCACCTCGTCACGCTCTAGCAATGGGCTTCTCACGAGGCACTCTTCGGCAGGCCAGCACGCCCCTCGAGAGACACAGAACATTGCGAGCCCGCAGTAGGCTCGCCTTAGGAGAAGGGGCTCGGCCGCGACGCCAGGCCCCATTCAATACCCCCGAAACCCAAGATAAGTCATAAACAGCTACCTTGATCAGCGACCCGCAGCCCTGCGGGGCCCTGCTCCGGGTGTTACTTCAAAATCATTTAGCAATCTCACACATCATAAGGGGCACCCCCTTTTTAAAAATGCTCTCACAAGAATGCGTTCAAGTTTTTGTCATACATGTTAAAGCAAAAGAAACACGGGCCTAGCTAGACGCACCTTCTTTGCCGCTCCCATCTGTGCTGCTTGCGCCGCAGCTGCCATCCTCCTCGCCATCACCACCCGCGCTAGCTTCTTCGGCCGCGAGCACAGCCCTGTCGTCCTCGGGAGTCAGCTCCTTCACCAAGTCATCCACATGGCCATCCACCCACTTGGCGAGCTTGTCTTGGGTGGCCGCATGCACGGGGGCTAGCACGGTGCCAAAATCGAAGTGGGAATCAAGATTTAGGAGGTTGCTGAAGATGCGCGAGAGTGCACGCCCGAGGAGGCCCCGGCTGCTCTGCTCGACAAGCTGGCGAGCTTTTGCGGCCTGATCTTCCAGGCGGGTCACAATATTAATGAAGAAGTTGAGATGGCTGGCGTAGTTGCTCTCGTGCGGGTGAGGAGTGCTCTCTTCACAATTAGCACCCAGGGCATTATTGGCTCTGACGCGCAGACCTTGGAGCATGGAGCTGTGCTCGCATTCCAATGTCAGGCGGCAGCTCTTTTCACTCAAAGCCTTCTTCAGGAGGGAGGCGGTGTCTTCGACTTGCATCTGGAGAGAGGATATCTTGGCACAGGTAGAATTCAGGGTAGATTCAGAGGAAGTCAGGGCTCCTCGGGCAGCGCCCTCATGCTGCTCCACAACCTGCACCTCAGTCTTTAGGGCGGAGGTCCGGCCCTCAAGATTAGCCATGAGCAGCTCCAAGTCCAAGCAGTGCCTTCCAGCCAGCTCAACACGTGCCTTCGCCACCCTCTCCTCCACCTCCACCTAGACCTGAGCTTCTCAGGCGGCGGCGGTGTCCTCAGCCACGGCGGCCTGTCGCTCCCTCACCTCCAGCCTCTCCAGCGCCAAGCTGTGTTCCACTATCTCCAGCGTCAAGTCTTCATGGCGCCTTAGGAGATCCGCCTCGTCAAGGGCCACCTCGCCTGGTGAGGAGGCCAGCAGGGCGTGATGCTCCTTGACTTTGCGCTGCAGAGCCGCATTAGAAGACATAAGATCTTGCTCCCGCTGCTCAGCCGCCTCGCGGGGGCAGTTGGGTGCCTCGGCCTCTTCCATGGCACGGGCGCAAGCTTCTCGAGAAGCCGCGAGCGAGGCCTCCGTGCATGCTTCAGCTTCGTCACACTGAAGCTTCCCAAGGTTGATGGCAACCTTCAGCCACTACCACTCATCCTCTAGGCGGCGGTTCACTGCCTCAAGCCTGGTGTCAACGTTGGCAAGCTCCCCACCAAGATGGACCATCACACACATCGCTTCACCAAAGAGCCCGAAGCACACCGCGCCACGCCCGCGAGCGAGCGCGAGCTTATCGCCAAGACCTTCGCCAGCTACGGAAGCCGCTCGGAAGGCGCTCGGTGCTCCACCAGTCGCCGGGCCGGGGGCTGGCAGGTGTAGCCCCATAGCTTGAAGACAAAGGATGCCCAGGGGGCACCCCCCTGCCGACAATGACAAGAGGAAGGATCACTGGTGCACCACCCCCCCGTCTCGCGGGCATAGTCGTGGGGAGAGGGAGCATGGGGCCCGGTTCCGGGGCACCCTGGCGGCGTCATGTTAACTGGAGCTGGTCCCACACCCTGCACAAGATCGAGGCACTAGGGGCTGCACGCATGCGTCAAGCTGGAGTCCTTGGGGATGCCTGCCTCCCGAGGTTTTGCCTTCGTGGGGGCCCTGCAAAAACCCTAGCCATGAGAAAACATGGTGTGCTAGGAGGTCAAGAGCAAAGGTACTTACTCATCGGCAGCCACATATCTCCTTGGCTCGAGCGGCCGATGGGTGTCGTCATTGCGGCACGGGGAATTCTTCCTCTTCAGGAGCGACTCGAGGCACAGGCGGGGCTGACCAGGCCCCGCCGGGCGATCCTCAGGAGGGGGAGTGCTCGATGTGGTATCTGGAGCAAGGGTCCCAAGGGCAGAGGCACCCGGCAAGACCTTCTGGCTTACGGCTTCGGGGCCGTTGGTGGGCTCCTCGCCGTCAGCAGCCATTGTGGAGCCACCATCCCAGGCGTCAGAAAACCCTGCCTCCGGAGCATGGGGTTGGATCAGTTCCACGGCATCTCCCTCTAGGGCCCCAGAAGCCTCGGCCTCCTGAGCCTCTAGCGGGGCCGGACCTTCGGAGGAGCTCTCGACAGCTGATGGAGTCGCGCGCCCCCTGCCTGCACACTGAGGGCGCACGCGGCAGGGTTGATCAGGAGAGGATCCACGAAGACAGGGTTCTTGCAGGGCCCCTCAATGCCTTCGGGAAGCAACCCCCACTCGTCAAACAGAGGCATCTGCCCCGCGATGGCCGCCTTGTTCGAGCACAGATAGAGAAGGCAGCCACCCCCTGGAAGGTCGGTAGGCTCGGATTCGCCGGTCAGAAGCTTGAGCAGCATGACCAAGGTGTCAGCAGCAAGCGATGGCCTCTGTAGCCTCATCGGATCTCTGATGCCTGTGAAGTCCCACATCGGGTGAGAATGGCGCTGGAGGGGAGCAATACGCTGCCTCACGAATTCCTTCACCACCATTGGCGCCGTCACCTCCAGTTCCTAAAGCCTCGCCAGTCTCTTCCAGAAGAAAGCAAGACACCGGTCGGAGAGCTTCTCGTGGCACCAGCCGGAGCTAGGCGAGGCCGTCGGCCCAGGAGTCAAGAGCAGGGGGCTGATGTTGGAAATATGCCCTAGAGGCAATAATAAAATGGTTATTATTATATTTCTTTGTTCATGATAATAGTCTGTTATTCATGCTATAATTGTGTTATATGGAAATCGTAATACACGTGTGAATACATAGACCACAACATGTCCCTAGTGAGCCTCTAGTTGACTAGCTCGTTGATCAACAGATAGTCATGATTTCCTGACTATGGACATTGGATGTCATTGATAACGGGATCACATCATTAGGAGAATGATGTGATGGACAAGACCCAATCATAAGCATAACTCAAAGATCATGTACTTCGTTTAGCTAGAGCTTTTCAAATGTCAAGTATCATTTCCTTAGACCATGAGATTGTGCAACTCCCGGATACCTTAGGAGTGCTTTGGGTGTGCCAAACGTCACAACATAACTGGGTGACTATAAAGGTGCACTATGGGTATCTCCGAAAGTGTCTGTTGGGTTGGCACGAATCGAGACTAGGATTTGTCACTCCATATGACTGAGAGGTATCTCTAAGCCCACTCGGTAATGCATCATCATAATGAGCTCAATGTGACCAAGTGTCTGGTCACCGGATCATGCATTACGGTACGAGTAAAGTGACTTGCCGGTAACGAGATTAAACGAGGTACTGGGATACCGACGATCGAATCTCGGGCATGTAACGTACCGATTGACAAAGGGACTTGTATACAGGAATGATTGAATCCTCGACATCGTGGTTCATTAGATGAGATCATCGAGGAGCATGTGGGAGCCAACATGGGTATCCAGATCCCGCTGTTGGTTATTGACCGGAGAGGCGTCTCGGTCATGTCTGCATGTCTCCCAAACCCGTAGGGTCTACACACTTAAGGTTCGGTGACGCTAGGGTTGTAGAGATATGAGTATGCAGTAAACCGAAAGTTGTTCGGAGTCCCGAATGAGATCCTGGATGTCACGAGGAGTTCCGGAATGGTCCGGAGGTAAAGAATTATATATAGGAAGTCTGGTTTCGGCCATCGGGAAAGTTTCTGGGGTCACCGGTATTGTACCGGGACCACCAGAAGGGTCCCGAGGGTCCACCGGGTGGGGCCACCAATCCCGAAGGGCCCATGGGCTGAAGTGGGAGGGGAACCAGCCACTGGTGGGCTGGTGCGCCCCCCTTGGGCCCCCCTGCGCCTAGGGTTGGGAAACTCAAGGGTGGGGGCGCCTCCACCTAGCTTGGGGGGCAAGTTTCCCCCCTGGCCGCCGCCCCTCCTTGGAGATCCCATCTCCTAGGGCCGCCCCCCTAAGGGGCTTATATAAAGAGGGGGGAGGAAGGGCAGCCGCACCGATGCTCTTGGCGCCTCCCTCTCCCCTTGCTACACCTCTCCCTCTCGCAGAAGCTTGGCGAAGCCCTGCCGAGATCGCTGCTGCATCCACCACCACGCCGTCGTGCTGCTGGATCTTCATCAACCTCTCCTTCCCCCTTGCTGGATCAAGAAGGAGGAGACGTCTTCCTCAACCGTACGTGTGTTGAACGTGGAGGTGCCATCCGTTCGGTGCTAGGATCTCCGGTGATTTGGATCACGACGAGTACGACTCCCTGAACCTCGTTCTCTTGAACGCTTCCGCTCGCGATCTAAAAGGGTATGTAGATGCACTCCTCTCTCTCGTTGCTAGATGAACTCATAGATTGATCTTGGTGAAAGCGTAGAAAATTTTATTTTCTGCAACGTTCCCCAATAGTGGTATCAGAGCTAGGTCTATGCGTAGTTCTCTTTGCACGAGTAGAACACAAATTTGTTGTGGGCGTATATGTTGTCAACTTTCTTGCCACTACTAGTCTTATTTTGCTTCAGCGGTATTGTGGGATGAAGCGTCCCGAATGGACCTTACACTTACGCTTACGCGAGACAGGTTCCACCGACTGACATGCACTAGTTGCATACGGTGGCTAGCGCGTGTCTATCTCTCCCACTTTAGTTGGAGCGGATTCGATGAAAAGGGTCCTTATGAAGGGTAAATAGAAGTTGGCAAATCACGTTGTGGCTTTTATGTAGGTAAGAAAACGTTCTTGCTAGAATCCTATTGCAGCCATGTAAAACATGCAACAACAATTAGAGGACGTCTAACTTGTTTTTGTAGCATGTGATTGTGATGTGATATGGCCAAAAGTTGTGATGAATGATGAATGATATATATGTGATGTATGAGATCATGTTCTAGTAATAGGAATCATGACTTGCATGTCGGTCAGTATGACAACCGGCAGGAGCCATAGGAGCTGTCTTAATTATTGTATGACCTGCGTGTCATTGATTCAACGCCATGTAATTACTTTAATTTATTGCTAAACCGTTAGCCATAGTAGGAGAAGTAATAGTTGGCGAGCAACTCCATGGAGACACGATGATGGAGATCATGGTGTCATGCCAGTGACGAAGATGATCATGGAGCCCCGAAGATGGAGATCAAAGGAGCTATATGATATTGGCCATATCATGTCACTACTATTTGATAGTGTCAGGACCCCGACTCAATGCCACATCGATCTAGCATGTAACACCTCATATCACTTTGCGGCCTCACGCACGGTATCCCCACGGGTGCCGACTTACCTTTGCCCGGGACCGTTTGCGCCTTTTGGCACACATATATGATGGTGTCGCTAGCATCCATATGATAAAGAGCCCGGGCTGACATGGCTAGTCGTAAACCCAAAGTGGCACTAACTTACAGGGACAGGCATCCATGACCCAGCATCGAACGTGTCGGTCATCAGCGAGTGAATCCAGGCTGTAGCACTGGGCTAACAGGACTCCGGTGAACCGGGCTGTAGCGGGCTAGCAGGACTCCGGTATTCATCGCGTGACATTTCCCCGAAGGGACAGACACAGGATCGAAGAAGGACACATGCCGGCCAACCTAAGTGTTCCGGAGTAGTAGCAAGCTACCAGGGCTCAGTGGAAGCACTAGGAGACATTTCCCGGTAAGAGAGAACTACTAAGGATAAACAACTAGATAGTCAGATCCCACACATAGCAATACACATTACACGTACGCATAACATGCAAGTATGTGCTGTACAACATGGCATCACAGCATAACTCAACAACTTATATAGATAAAGGCTCAGAAGAGCCATCACAACATTATTACAAACAGGGGTCACATGACCCAACAGTCAGAGCAATCAAGCAACAAACGGAAGCATTACATGTCTGAGTACAGACATCTATAAATGAAAAAGGCTGAAAGCCTGACTATCTACAACATCCGATCAAGATCGTAGCTGAGGTACTAGCTACTAGTCGAAGTCCACGAGAACACTAGTAAGACCGAAGTCTCCGCTGCAAAAACATAAATAAAGCAACATGAGTACAAAGGTACTCAGCAAGACTTACATCAGATCCTATCATACATGCATTTGTATCAAGAGGGTAATGTGGGGTTTAGTTGCAGCAAGCCAGCTTTGACTCTGTGGCTATCTTGTTCTACGACTACCAGAAACTCTTGAGGTGAAACAACGTACACGAGTCCACTAATCACCATACAATACACTACTACGGATTCATCCCCGTCTCCCTACGAGAAGGCCATCCATAGCACTCACACATGTCTTGAGCATTTTAGAGTATCCACTTCAAGTTGTCTATGTACCATGTAAGCATCCAAGAAGTCCATAACCGCGGACCCGGCTATTCGAATAGATCATGTTAACCCTGCAGGGGTGTACTTCTTCACACACGCTCTCGCCACTTACCGCCATGTACGCGTCATGTATCTCGGCATCCTTCAAGCGGAAGCCTGGCGAGGGTGTCGGCCATGACCTGACTAACCACACAAGACTCTAGTCCAGGTTTATCGCCTATTCGGGTTCCATCCGCAAGGAGATCCGGCCGGGGTGTCGCTCACGGCCCCAAACGATGTGAGCAGGGTTCCCGAGCCCACCAACCGGGTGCCACTCGGTACACCGTGCCACGTGTGCCTAGTCTGTCCCAAGCCCACCCTACCGGGTGCCACTTGGTAGAAAAATAGCACTACCTACAAACACCAGAAACTAGTTGCGACTCCTGGACAGAGACCAAGTTGGTTAATAAGTCGAGAGGGGTCGAGTTACCGGAACCCAATGTGTGGTAGTATCGAGTCATTGGACAACATACATAGAACTTAGTGCTTAAGGACAATTCCAATGAGACAACCCACCATGTACTCCTACATGGCCTCTCACTGCTACCTTTACCAAATCGTGTTCACACACTTCACTCTCAGCATCAGAACATATCGTCACACTCCAATTCATTCCCAACGAACCAGACCTGACACAACTCTAAGCAATAGCAGGCATAGCATGGTAGGAACACAACAATGGCTTCAATCAACTCCTACACATGCTAGTGGGTTTCAACTATTTACTGTGGCAATGACAGGTCATGCAGAGGGATGGGTTCAACTACCGCAGCACAAAGTAGCAGATGAATCGTTGTTGTCCTAATGCAATAACTGAGAGCAGGAGCGAGAGAGTAGGGTTTTATCGAAATGAACAAGGGGGTTTGCTTGCCTGGTAAATCAACAGAGGAGGCACTGCTTCACAAACAGGTACTCTGGAACGGACTCTGGAGCAGGACCTATCGAGAAGGAACAGTGTCGGCAATCAATGCACCAACATATGCAACAATATTATGCATGAACATGGCATGTAGATGTGATGCTATTTGAGCTAATGTAACTAGTAATCATTTGGTTTGAAGTCCATTTGAACCAAAGGTTCAAATGCATCTCCAAATTAAGCTCCTACATATGCCATAATGTGTTGCCTCATATTCAGCATGTATAAGTTGGTTTGTCATGCATGAAAATAGTACAGATGGAAAGATTGCATTTTTCTGATAATTTTTCATATATAAATTATTTTAATCTGAGCTACGGTTGAATTGTTATGAATTTTTGAAGTTTAAAACAATTTCTGGAATTTTCTGATTTAATTAAATCCAGAAATATGTATATTGCGCCAGCATGACGTCAGCACGACGTCAGCGGTCAACTGCGGCTGGTCCGGGTCAAACCTGACGTGTGGGGTCCACACGTCAGTGACAGGGGGGTTAAACAGGGGTTAATTTAGTTCTAATTAACAGTTAGTGGCGCTGGGGCCCACTGTCAGTGTCAGGGGGGGTTAGTTAACGGTGATTAGCACTAAGCTAATCACCTGCCGACGGGGCCCACTCGTCAGGCCGGGGGCGGCGTCGGAGAGCACCGGGGCGTAGCCCGGGCTCTCGCGCATCTGGTAGGGCAGGTGGAAGTAGCGGGGGAGGCCGGAGCTCGCCGGAGCAAAGCTCGCGGCGGCGGCCGGAGCTCGGCTTCGAGCGGGAACGGGCTGCGGGGCACGGGGAGGCCACCTGAGGGGCTCGGCGGCACCCTCGTGGCACTGGGAGCGCAATGGAAGGCTCGGTTTGGGCGGAGGCGGGCCGAGACGGCGACGGCGACATGGACGGCGGCGAGAGGCTTCGGCCGTAGTGGTAGCGACGGCTACGACACGGGAACGAGGGGGAGAAGAGAGGGTAAACAGGGAGATGCTCACGGCGATCACGCAGAGCAGCACAGCGGGGTCGGGGGAGACCTGGTGATGGCGAATCGACGGCGGCGGACGGTGGAGCCCGAGGAGGAAGACGATGGCGATGGCGGCGATGGAGGCCGTCCGGAGGTGCGTGGCTCGACGAGGAGGTAGCCGGCGACGTGGCGGAGCTCGTGGACTGCTCAGATGCTCTCGAGGGGCGCGGTGGCTATGACTACGGCGAGCGGCGGCGACGGGCGCGTTCGGGCGGTCGGGAGAGAGAGAACCAGGGGAGGGGGAGGAATGAGAGAGTGGGAGAGAGGTGCGGGGCGTCGCGTGGCGTCGTCCGGTCCATCCAGAAGGACGAGGGGAGAGGCAGGCAGGCAGGGAGGGAGGTGGCGTGGCGCGGTGGCGCGCGCGCGCGCCGGGCACGCTCCCCTCCCTCTGTCGAGGACGAAGACGACAGAGGAGGGGGCGGGCTGGGCCGCCTGCTGGCTGGGCCGGCTTGCTGCTGGGCTGCACAGGTGGGAGCCCCAGGTAAGCTTCTCCTTCTTTTATTTTTTTTATTTTCTAATTTTCTGACATTAGTTTTGATTTAATAAAATACTAAATCAATTTAATACCTTATGCCAATTTTTTGCAGGAGCTAGATATATTATTCCAGAGCTCCTTTATAAATGGCATAATTTTTGGACCATATTTCATATATATAGCAATATATTTCCAATGCAAATATTTATCGAATTAATCCAAATGGCCAAAATAAATATCCATGAGCTCCTGAAAATATTGTTTTGATTTTTATCTCTGTCCAATATTTTCAGAGAGCAACATGAGCATTTTCTTGGACCCTTTTGGAGAAATTTTTATTTGGGTCATTTTCAAAAATGATTCTGAGGGTTCCACCAATCCTCATTTCAAATTTAAATGAAATTTAAACATGATGCACAAATGACTAGCTAGTCTAGGTCATACCAGTCTAGGGATGTGACAGATAGCATGTGATGTTTATCATGTTTTTGCATCTTGTTTACTTAGAACGACAGTAGTAAATAAGATGATCCCTCATAATAATTTCAAGGAAGTGTTCCCCCTAACTGTGCGCCGTTGCAAAAGTTCGTTGTTTCGAAGCACCACGTGATGATCGGGTGTGATAGATTCTAACATTCACATACAACGGGTGTAAGACAGATTTACACACGCATAAACACTTTGGTTAACTTGATGAGCCTAACATGTACAGACATGGCCTCGGAATACAAGAGACCGAAAGGTCGAACATGAGTCATATGGAAGATACGATCAACATGGAGATGTTCACCGATGATGACTAGTCCATCTCACGTGATGATCGGACACGGCCTAGTCGACTCGGATCATGTATCACTTAGATGACTAGAGGGATGTCTAATCTGAGTGGGAGTTCATTAAATAATTAGATGAACTTAATTATCATGAACCTAGTCTAAAATCTTTACAATATGTCTTGTAGATCAAATGGCCCATGTTACTCTCAACTTCAACGCGTTCCTAGAGAAAACAAAGCTGAAAGATGATGGCAGCAACTATAGAACTAGGTCCAGAACCCGAGGATCATCCTCATAGCTGCAAAGAAAGATTATGTCTTAGAAGCACCGCTAGGTGAAGCTCCCATTCCAAAGAACCAAGACGTTATGAACACTTGGCAGTCTCGTGCTGATGATTACTCCCTCGTTCAGTGTGGCATGCTTTACAACTTAGAACCGGGGCACCAAAAGCGTTTTGAGCAACACGGAGCATATGAGATGTTCGAAGAGCTGAAAATGGTTTTCCAAGCTCATGCCCGGGTCGAGAGATATGAAGTCTCCGACAAGTTCTTCAGTTGTAAGATGGAGGAAAATGGTTCTGTCAGTGAGCACATACTCAAAATGTCTGGGTTGCACAACCACTTGACTCAGCTGGGAGCTAATCTCCCGGATGACGCGGTTATTGACAGAATCCTTCAGTCGCTTCCACTGAGCTACAAGAGCTTTGTGATGAACTTCAATATGTAGGGGATGGAAAAGACCATTCCTGAGGTATATTCAATGCTGAAATTAGCGGAGGTAGAGAGCAAGAAGGAACATCAAGTGTTGATGGTGAATAAAACCACTAAGTTCAAGAAAGGCAAGGGTAAGAAGAACTTCAAGAAGGATGGCAAGGGAGTTGCCGCGCCCGATAAGCCAGTTACTGGGAAGAAGTCAAAGAATGGACCCAAGCCTGAAATTGAGTGCTTTTATTGCAAGGGAAGCGGACACTGGAAGCGGAACTGACCCAAATACTTAGCAGACAAGAAGGCCGGCAACACTAAAGGTATATGTGATATACATGTAATTGATGTGTACCTTACCAGTACTCGTAGTAGCTCCTGGGTATTTGATACCGGTGTCGTTGCTCATATTTGTAACTCAAAGCAGGAGCTGCGGAATAAGCGATGACTGGCGAAGGACGAGGTGACGGTGTGCGTCGGGAATGGTTCCAAGGTCGATGTGATCGCCGTCGGCACGCTACCTCTACATTTACCTACGAGATTAGTTTTAAACATCAATAATTGTTATTTAGTACCAGCTTTGAGCATGAACATTGTATCTGGATCTCGTTTAATACGAGATGGCTACTCATTTAAATCCAAGAATAATGGTTGTTCTATTTATATGAGAGATATGTTTTATGGTCATGCCCCGCTGGTCAATGGTTTATTCTTAATGAATCTCGAACGTGATGTTACACATATTCATAGTTTGAATACCAAAAGATGTAAGGTTGATAACGATAGTCCCACATACTTGTGGCACTGCCGCCTTGGTCACATTGGTGTCAAGCGCATGAAGAAGCTCCATGCCGATGGACTTTTAGAGTCTCTCGATTATGAATCATTTGACACATGCGAACCATGCCTCATGGGCAAAATGACCAAGACTCCGTTCTCCGGAACAATGGAGCGAGCAACCAACTTATTGGAAATCATACATACTGATGTGTGCGGTCCAATGAGCGTTGAGGCTCGCGGAGGATATCGTTATGTTCTCACTCTCACTGATGACTTGAGTAGATATGGGTATGTCTACTTGATGAAACACAAGTCTGAGACCTTTGAAAAGTTCAAGGAATTTCAGAATGAGGTAGAGAATCAACGCGACCGAAAGATAAAGTTCTTACGATCAGATCATGGAGGAGAATATTTAAGTCATGAATTTGGTACGCACTTAAGGAAATGTGGAATCGTTTCACAACTCACGCCGCCTGGAACACCTCAGCGTAATGGTGTGTCTGAACATCGTAATCGCACTTTATTGGATATGGTGCGATCTATGATGTCTCTTACCGATTTACCGCTATCTTTTTGGGGATACGCTCTAGAGGCATCTACATTCACTTTAAATAGGGCACCGTCTAAATCCGTTGAGATGACACCGTATGAATTAAGGTTTGGGAAGAAACCTAAGCTGTTGTTTCTAAAAGTTTGGGGATGCGATGCTTATGTCAAGAAACTTCAACCTAAAAAGCTCGAACCCAAGTCGGAAAAATGCGTCTTCATAGGATACCCTAAGGAGACCATTGGGTATGCCTTCTACCTCAGATCCAAAGGCAAGATCTTTGTTGCCAAGAACGGGTCCTTCCTGGAGAAAGAATTTCTCTCGAGAGAAGTAAGTGAGAGGAAAGTGGAACTTGATGAAGTACTACCTCTTGAACCGGTGACTAGCGCAGCTCAGGAACATGTTCCTGTGGTGCCAGCACCAACTGAAGAGGAAGTTAATGATCAAGGTACTTCGGATCAAGTTACTACTGAACTTCGTAGGTCCACGAGGACACGTTCCACACCAGAGTAGTAAGGCAATCCTGTCCTGGAAATCATGTTGTTACACAACGGTGAACCTTCGAACTATGAAGAAGCGATGGCGGGCCCAGATTCCAACAAATGGCTTGAAGCCATGCAATCCGAGATAGGATCCATGTATGAAAACGAAGTATGGACTTTGACATACTTGCCCGATGATCGGCGAGCGATAGAAAACAAATGGATCTTTAAGAAGAAGACGGACGCGGATGGTAATGTTACCATCTATAAAGCTCGACATGGCGCTAAGGGTTATCGACAAGTTCAAGGGGTTGACTACGATGAGACATTCTCTCCCGTAGGGAAGCTAAAGTCCGTCCAAATCATGTTAGCAATTGCCACATACTATGATTATGAGATATGGAAAATGGACGTCAAAACGGCATTCCTTAACGGCAATCTTAAGGAAGAACAGTATATGATGCAGCCAGAAGGTTTTGTCGACCCTGAGAATGCTAACAAGGTGTGCAAACTCCAGCGATCCATTTATGGGCTGGTGCAAGCATCTCGGAGTTGGAACATTCGCTTTGATGAGATGATCAAAGCGTTTGGGTTTATGCAGACTTATGGAGAAGCCTGCGTTTACAAGAAATTGAGTGGGATCTCTGTAGCATTTCTCATATTATATGTAGATGACATACTTTTGATGGGAAATGATATAGAACTTTTGGACAACATTAAGGCCTACTTGAATAAGTGTTTTTCAATGAAGGACCTTGGAGAAGCTGCTTACATACTAGACATCAAGATCTATAGGGATAGATCGAGACGCCTCATAGGTCTTTCACAAAGCACATACGTTGATAAGATATTGAAGAAGTTCAATATGGATTAGTCTAAGAAGGGGTTCTTGCCTGTGTTGCAAGGTATGAAATTGAGCTCAGATCAATGCCCGACCACGGCAGAAGATATAGAACAGATGAGCGTCATCCCCTATGCCTCAGCCATAGGGTCTATTATGTATGCCATGCTTTGTACCAGACCTGATGTAAGCCTTGCCGTAAGTTTGGTAGGAAATACCAAAGTAATCCCGGCAAGGAACACTGGACAGCGGCCAAGAACATCCTGAAGTACCTGAAGAGGACTAAGGATATGTTTCTCGTTTTTGGAGGTGACGAAGAGCTCATCATAAAGGATTACGTCGATGCTAGCTTCAACACAGATCTGGATGACTCTAAGTCACAAACCGGATACGTGTATATTTTGAATGGTGGGGCAGTAAGCTGGTGCAGTTGCAAGCAAAGCGTCGTGGCGGGATCTACATGTGAAGCAGAATACATGGCAGCCTCGGAGGCAGCGCATGAAGCAATATAGGTGAAGGAGTTCATCACCGACCTAGGAGTCATACCCAATGCGTCGGGGCCGATCGCACTCTTCTGTGACAACACTGGAGCTATTGCACTTGCCAAGGAGCCCATGTTTCACAAGAAGACCAGGCACATCAAGCGTCGCTTCAACTCCATTCGTGAAAATGTTCAAGATGGAGACATAGATATTTGTAAAGTACACACGGACCTGAATGTAGCAGATCCATTGACTAAACCTCTCCCTAGGGCAAAACATGATCAACACCAGAACTCTATGGGTGTTCGATTCATCACAATGTAACTAGATGATTGACTCTAGTGCAAGTGGGAGACTGTTGGAAATATGCCCTAGAGGCAATAATAAAATGGTTATTATTATATTTCTTTGTTCATGATAATAGTCTGTTATTCATGCTATAATTGTGTTATCCAGAAATCGTAATACACGTGTGAATACATAGATGTAACGCCCCGGATTCGATGCGCCAGGTGTCTGCCAGTTATTCGTCATCATTGCCATGTCATTTGATTGTGTGTTGCATTTTATCATGTCATCATGTGCATCTCATTTTGCATACGTGCTCGTCTCATGCATCCGAGCATTTTCCCCGTTGTCCGTTTTGCAATCCGGCACTCCTATGTCCTCTGGCGTCCCCCTTTTGTCTCTTGTTGTGAGCGGGTGTTAAACTTTCTCAGAATGGCCCGAGGTTTGCCAAGCGGCCTTGGTATAGCACCGGTAGACCGCCTGCCAAGTTTCGTGCCATTTGACGTCTGTTTGATACTCCAACGGTTAACCGGGTAACTGTAAAGCCCTCTTTTGTTGCAGCCCAACACCCCTCCAAAGTGGCCCAATAACCCATCCAAACCCCCTCCATGCTCTCAGTCGTTCGATCACGATTGCGTGGCCGAAAACCGCTCCTCATTTGGACTCTCCTAGCTCCCAGAATCTATAAATAGGCCTCCTCCCCCGAAATTCGTGGATGAATCCCCCTAACCCTAGCTTTTTCCCCTCTCCGCGCACCGGACATGTCCGTCCAGCCACCGGACATGTCCAGCCGCCTCCCGCCTCCAATCCGCCGCCGCCACCTGTCCCCGCGCCGCCCCATCCGCCGCGGCCCGCACGGCCCGCATCGGGCCCGCGGGGCCCAAGTCCTCGCTGCCGCGACCTGCGGGCGCTGCCCCGTGCGCCGCCCCACGCCCGTCGCCGGCAAGCGCCCTCGCCGCCGGCCCACCGCTCCTGGCCGGCGACCTCCTCCGGGACCCCGCCGTCGCGCCCCTCCGGCCGGCCCCGAGCCCAGCCGCGCTCCTCTGCCCGCATCGCGTCTCAGCCGCCGGTGCGCCTCGTCCGCCGCCGCCTTCGTCTGGCGCCGCCCGAAGCGCGCCGCCCAGCGCCTCACCCTCCCCTCGCCGGCGCCCGCGCCTCCCCTCGCCGGAGTCCGCCGCCTCGCCGGAGGCCGCGACCTAGCCGGATCCGGGGATGGTGGATGAGATCCACCAACCCCGGGAACCAACGGGCGCCCACGTCCCGGATCCGCCCGTCCCGCTTCCCTCCGTCCCGTTTTCGACGAGGGTAAATTCTGCTAAGTCCCTAGATCTGCTACATTTTCATGCCATGTTAAACGCATCATAACTTGTTGCATACTGCTCCGTTTTGTGCATGTAATATATCGGAATGTTCATTGTGAGATGCTCTTCATTTCGTTCCATTGTGCCATGCTTATCTGAGTCCACCTTGATGCCTGAATCATCGTTGGAAGAGTGCTATATGATGTTAATCTGCTGAAACTGTTATAACTTGGTGATTTGTCATTTTTGTTGCATTTGATGTGTGCATCCTATGAGCATGATCTCTACATGTGTTTTCAACTATGTCATGCCATCTTTACAGAGGTGCGATCCATGTATTTTTGTGAGTCTTGTACTGAGTGCATAGAGCTCGTGAAGTATGGTACTTGTTGTTACTGTTTTGCTAGGCTGAATCTTCTACATCATGATGCTATGTAAACCTGCTGCTACAAGTCATTCTATGCATAATCTTGAGATGTTCACTAAGGTTGTTTTGTTTTAAATGTCATTCTCTATCCATCCATGTCCCGGATTGCATCTATAGCCTACTATAGCCTGTTGTTATATTGCTCCAAAGTTGCTAAATAATGTTGCTGTCAGCATGTTAACATTAAGTTCAGTTTTGCGATGTGTGTTGCTAGTGATCCATGCACCCTATGAACTTGATCTTGCCATGTTTGGCTTCATAAACATGTCTTCTTTCTGTCGGTTGCGCTGTCATGCCATGTAATGCTCTGTGGTGAGTGGTACAAGCTCATCAACATGCCTACTTATCGTTGTTCCCGCCATGTTTGAATCTGTCATATAATTTGCCATATTTACATGGGTGCCACCATATTTTCTGTTGATCTTTGGATTTAGGTCAGTAAAGGACTTTTGTTCTATGCATTTAGTAGTTGCATTCCATGCCATTAGTTTCTATGATAAGTTCCTGTAGCATGTTTTTTGGTAGCTCTAAACATTGCAACCTGATGTTATTGTCTGCAAAGTCTGAAACTATTATTATTTGCAATCTTGCCATGTCTTTTTGAACATGTTCTAGTGATTTCTGGAGACAGCTCAGTGTTCATGTTTTGTTTTGCTTTACCTGTACAACATGTCCATGCCTTTTGTTCTCAAGTTGGGGTGCTGTAGCATGTTGTTTTGATGCTTCCCATATGCCTAGTTGCTGTTTTGGACAGCTTGTCCTTTAAACTTGTATAGAGTATGCGTTGCACCGTTGCTCTGTTTTGAGTGTGCTCTATATGAAACTTGCTTGATTTTGCATGTAGTTTCATATTATCATGTTGCATCCACGTTTTGAGGTGTTTGCTTGATGTTTGTATGCATTTTGCATCAATGCCATGTTTAACTTGTTTTGCTCATATCTTCTAGGCCGTAGCTCCGAATTAAATAAAGTTTATATATAACTTGACTAGAATCTCGTGTAGATCATCTTGGTGTATCTTAACTTTCTGTTTAACAACTTGAACATAAGGTTTATTCACATCTGGACCAATTTCGAAACTTGCATATGAGGACTTACCAGAATTGTCATATGTTGTTTCCGGCCCCATTTAAACTTGCTTTGATGTGTTGCTCTTGTATGCATCATCTCTTGCCATGAGTAGCTTCATTTAGCCTTGTCATGCATCATGCTTGGTTGTGCATCATGTCTTGTCTATGTGTGGTGTGTTTACTATGCTGTGTGCTTCTTCTCGATAGTTTCCCATTTCGTTGCGATCGTGAGGATTCGTTCGTCTATGCTTGGTTCGTCTTCGTGGCTTCATCTTCTTCATGGACTCGTTCTTCTTCCTAGCAGGATTTCAGTCAACATGACCGTCACCTTGGATCTCATTTCTATCATTGCTATGCTAGTTGCTTCATTCTATCGCTTTGTTGTGCTACCTATCACTTGCTCTTCAAGCCTCCCAAATTGCCATGTCAGCCACTAACCTTTTCACCCTTCCTAGCAAACCGTTGCTTGGCTATGTTACAGGTTTGCTCAGCCCTCTTATAGCGTTGTTAGTTGCAGGTGAAGTTGAAGATTGCTCCATGATGGACAGGATTATGTTGGGATATCATAATATCTCTTATTTAATTAATGCATCTATATACTTGGTAAAGGGTGGAAGACTCGGCCTTATTCCTGGTGTTTTGTTCCACTCTTGCCGCCCTAGTTTCCGTCATATCGGTATTATGTTCCCGGATTTTGTGTCCCTCACGCGGTTGGGTGATTTATGGAACCCCCTTGACAGTTCGCTTTGAATAAAACTCCTCCAGCAAGGCCCAACCTTGGTTTTACCATTTGCCTCACCTAGCCTTTTTCCCCTTGGGAGTCGCGCTCTCGAGGGTCATCTTTATTTTACCCCCCCCCCCGGGGCCAGTTCTCGTCGTGAGTGTTGGTCCAACCTGTCAGCCGCCGGTTGTCACCAGGGGCAACTTTGGGCTGGCCTACCGGAAGTTTGGACAATCCGGTGTGCCCTGAGAACGAGATACGTGCAGCTCCTATCAGGATTTGTCGGCACATTCGGGCAGCTTTGCTGGTCTTGTTTTACCATTGTCGAAATGTCTTGTAAACCGGGATTCCGAGTCTGATCGGGTCTTCCTGGGAGAAGGAATATCCTTCGTTGACCGCGAGAGCTTATCATGGGCTAAGTTGGGACACCCCTGCAGCGTATAAACTTTTGAAAACCGTGCCCGCGGTTATGGGTAGATGGGAATTTGTTAATGTCCGGTTGTAGATGACTTGACACTAGATGCGAATTAAAATGCATCAACCGTGTGTGTAGCCGTGATGGTCTCTTTTCGGTGGAGTCCAGGAAGTGAACACGGTTTTTGGGTTATGTTTGACGTAAGTAGGAGTTCAGGATCACTTCTTGATCATTGCTAGCTTCACGTCCGTTCCGTTTGCTCTCTTCTCGCTCTTATTTGCGTATGTTAGCCATCATATATGCTTAGTCGCTGCTACAACCTCACCACTTTCCCCTTTCCTTCCCATTAAGCTTTGCTAGTCTTGATACCCATGGTAATGGGATTGCTGAGTCCTCGTGGCTCACAGATTACTACAACAACAGTTGCAGGTACAGGTTATGCTATGATCATGATGCGAGAGCGATGTTACTTGTTTTGGAGTTCTTCTTCTGCTTCTTCTTCGATCAGGGGATAGGTTCCAGGTCGGCAGCCTGGGCTAGCAGGGTGGATGTCGTTTGAGCTTCTATTTGTGTTTCATCCGTAGCCGGATATTGCTCTGATGTATGATGTATTGTTGTACCCCTGCGGCAATTGTATGCCTTATGTATGTATCCCTATCTATTATGTAATGTTGATGTAATGATATCCACCTTGCAAAAGCGTCTTCAAGATGCGCTTCTATCCTTAGTGGGACCTTCGAGTTCCTTTAGGATAGGGTCGCATCTTGGGCGTGATAATAGACCACAACATGTCCCTAGTGAGCATCTAGTTGACTAGCTCGTTGATCAACAGATAGTCATGATTTCCTGACTATGGACAATTGATGTCATTGATAACGGGATCACATCATTAGGAGAATGATGTGATGGACAAGACCCAATCCTAAGCATAGCTCAAAGATCGTGTAGTTCGTTTAGCTAGAGCTTTTCAAATGTCAAGTATCATTTCCTTATACCATGAGATTGTGCAACTCCCGGATACCATAGGAGTGCTTTGGGTGTGCCAAACATCACAACGTAACTGGGTGACTATAAAGGTGCACTACGGGTATCTCCGAAAGTGTCTGTTGGGTTGGCACGAATCGAGACTGGGATTTGTCACTCCGTATGACGGAGAGGTATCTCTGGGCCCACTCGGTAATGCATCATCATAATGAGCTCAATGTGACCAAGTGTCTGGTCACGGGATCATGCATTACGGTACGAGTGAAGTGACTTGCCGGTAACAAGATTAAATGAGGTATTGGGATACCGATGATCGAATCTCGGGCATGTAACGTACCGATTGACAAAGGGAATTGTATACGGGATTGATTGGATCCTTGACATCGTGGTTCATCCGATGAGATCATCGAGGAGCATGTGGGAGCCAACATGGGTATCCAGATCCCACTGTTGGTTATTGACCAGAGAGGCGTCTCGGTCATGTCTGCATATCTCCCGAACCCGTAGGGTCTATACACTTAAGGTTCGGTGACGCTAGGGTTGTAGAGATATGAGTATGCAGTAAACCAAAAGTTGTTCGGAGTCCCAGATGAGATCCCGGACGTCACGAGGAGTTCCGGAATGGTCCCGAGGTAAAGAATTATATATAGGAAGTCAGGTTTTGGCCATCGGGAAAGTTTGGGGGTCACCGATATTGTACCGGGACCACCGGAAGGGTCCCGGGGGTCCATCGGGTGGGGCCACCTATCCCGGAGGGCCCCATGGGCTTAAGTGGGAGGGGAACCAGCCCCTGGTGGGCTGGTGCGCCCCCCCTTCGGCCCCCCTGCGCCTAGGGTTGGGAAACCCTAGGGGTGGGGGCGCCTCCACCTGCCTTGGGGGGCAAGTTTCCCCCCTGGCCGCCGCCCCCCTTGGAGATCCCATCTCCTAGGGCCGGTGCCCCCTAAGGGGCCTATATAAAGAGGGGGGAGGGAGGTCAGCCGCACCAATGCTCTTGGCGCCTCCCTCTCCCCTTGCTACACCTCTCCCTCTCGCAGAAGCTTGGCGAAGCCCTGCCAAGGCATGTCCTTTTCTTCCCACGCTCGATCATTCCCCTCCCGCACCTCGAGTTCCAACACCTAGGGCTCAAGCTAAGCACTTCGGACCTTCAATAATTTTTGGATCTAACCTTCAAGGCCGGTGGATGGCCTTCTCTGTCACAGAGGAGGACATCAAGAAGGTTAGGGAGGCCAGGTATCTTACCGCTGAAATCCCGCATAGGCTGCCTGCTCAAGGACAGGTCATCCCCACTCCCAAACCCAACGAGAATGTCATATTTATTTCCCACTTCCTCCAAGGGCTAGGTTTTAGTCTTGATCCCTTCGTGAGAGGGCTCATGTTCTATTACGGTCTAGATTTCCACGATCTAGCTCCGGATTCCGTCCTTCACATCTTGTCGTTTATCGTCGTGTGTGAAGCCTTCCTCTGCATCACCCCCCACTTCGGCCTATGGCTCAAGACCTTCAATGTGAGGCCGAAGGTGATCGAAGGGCGTCACGTGGAGTGCGGAGGCGCTATAATAAGCAAAGGCGCCGACACCCTATGGCCAGAGGGTTCCTTCACATAAACTTCTGACTTATGGAAGCAGGAGTGGTTTTACATCACGGCTCCCCGAGGCACAAAGCGGGCGGCCGCTCCAGAATTCTGCTCGGGCCCTCTGTCGGTGTCAAAACCGGCGGATCTTGGGTAGGGTGTCCCAATCTGTGCGTCTTAGGCTGATGGTAACAAGAAGCAAGGGACACAATGTTTACCCAGGTTTGGGCCCTCTCGATGGAGGTAAAACCCTACTTCCTGCTTGATTAATATTGAAGATATGTGTAGTACAAGAGTAGATCTACCACGAGATCGTAGAGGCTAAACCCTAAGTGCTAGCCTATGATGGTATGCTTGTAATTGTGATCGGTTTTCTAAGGACCATCCTCTCCGGTTTATATAGACACCGGAGAGCTAGGGTTTACATGGAGTCGGTTACAAGGAAGGAAACACAATATCCGGATCACCAAGCTTGTCTTCCACGCAAAGGAGAGTCCCATCCGGACACGAGCCGAAGTCTTGAGTCTTGTATCTTGACGCTTCTATAGTCCGGACGATGTATATAGTCCGGCTGTCCGGATAGCCCCTTATCCAGGACTCCCTCAGTAGCCCCTGAACCAGGCTTCAATGACGATGAGTCTGGCGTGCAGTCTTGTCTTCGGCATTGCAAGCCGGGTTCCTCCTCCGAATACTCCAAGATTGTTATCGACCACGTAGACCGTGTCTGGATTTGCAAGATGATCTTCACATATCCTAGCATAAATCCGTTCTGCTGGCAATTTTTGCACATCATGCCCTTGCATCGTGGCCTGGTCCAATACGAACCGGCGTCTCCTGCTCCACCTCGACTCGCGTTGCGAGGCGGTTTTATTGGCACGTCCTGCCAAAGCAGAGATCATGTCCCCCTTAATACGGGCTCTTTTATCAATATGGGCATATGTGACCCCACGGAGACCGTTGGTATGATTCCGTGTATTTTAGATAAGTCTCAAGCGGTCACGCTGAGGACTCTTGGTATTCATCCCTTTTATAAAGGGGTTAAGGCCTACGCCTCTTCTCCACCTCTCCTGCCCCTTCTCGCACCTCGAGCTCCAGCACCCAAAACCTAAGCTCCAACGCCCCAGGTCCCCCAGTATGTGAGGATCCGATGCAACATGCCGGTGGGAGGCCTCCTCGATTCAAGAGGAGGATATTGTGAAGCTTAGGAAGGTCGGATACCTGAACGCCGATATCCAGCACAGGCTTCCTACTCCGGGGCAAGTTATCCCCACGCTGGAGCCCAACGAGAGCGTCATGTTTATCCCTCACTTCCTCCGAGGCCTGGGCCTCACCCTCGACCCCTTTGTGAGGGGGATCATGTTCTACTATGGGTTGGATTTTCACGATCTGGCTCCAGACGCCATCCTCCACATCTCGTCTTTCGTTATTGTGTGCGAGGCTTTTCTCCACGTCAACCCACACTTCGGCTTATGGTTGAAGACCTTCAATGTGAAGCCGAAGATGATCGAGGGGCGACATGCGGAGTGTGGAGGCGCTATAATAAGCAGAAACACTGATGCTCCATGGCCAGAGGGTTCTTTTCCGGAAGTATCCGACGTATGGCAACGGAGATGGTTCTATGTCACTGCTCCCAGAGGCACAAAGTGGGTAGCTGCCCCCGAGTTCCGCTCAGGCCCTCCGTCACAGTTGGCGTATTGGACCGATATGGGATGGAATTATGGGCCTATTGGCAATTTACTAGAGCCGCAGAATCGCATCTGGGAGCTTATTGAGAGGGACATAAATCTTGTCAGCATAATTCAGGTAATGCTAGTCCGACGGTTGTTGTCGTGCAAACATCGGCCTCTCCGGATGTGGGAGTTTAATCCGGAGGGTCCGCGGACTATTAAGCACTTCTTCGGCCTGACGCTCGAAGGGATGTGCAAGTTATTCTTCCGACCACATGTAAAGTGTCTGGACACCATCGAGAATGCGGGCCTAAGGTGCAATCGCCTAGATGCCCAAGTAAGTAACCTTAAAGCCGGACACTTCATTTATATTTATCATAACCATTATTCTGAAAATCCTTCCGTGGCCAGGAATGGCTCAACAAGGCGGAGAGAATCAGGTGTCCAGCGCCACTTCCTGAAGGCTCACCTGGTCCCACTATTACAAAGATGCTGGGCCGGGCGCTCAGCAAAATCCCTTCAGGGAAAGGCGAAGGAAAGGGCAGTGAAGCCAAACTTCACGCGCTACGCATCTAGACCGGGGAAATCACTACCCCTCCTATGGAGGATAGCCGAAAAGGGGAGGCCAAAGCTTCCTCCCCACGCGGGAAGAAGAGGGCTGCCTCCGAAGATTTGGAGGCGGAGACGCCCAAGCAAGGGAAGAAAGTATCACCAAGGAGCTCTGCCGCGACGGGCACCCTCACCATGTCATGCCCACCAACGGGCTAGCCCTCCAACGAGCCGTAAGTTATTCATTAATTTGAAGGTGTGATGTTACTCCGAGATCCATAACCAGGACTTCGTTTTTTGTAGTCTGGCGAGCAGCTCTTCTCAACAGAGTTCGTCTTCGGGGGACCTTCGTCCGGAGATGATGGAGAGTGAGACTCCACCCAACTCTCCGCCTCATGAGGCGGGCGACACAGAGGTGTCATCACGGAGGTGTCCGGATCTGCCGAAGCCGGAGGCTAATACGTCAGCTGCCCTGAGCCCGGAGCGTTTGGCTCCCACGGGGGGCGATGAGAAGGGTCCAGCACAGTTCAGTGTCCGGCCGGACATACTGACGGGCCTTTTGGAGCGAGCCGCGCTCTCGGAGGAGCACCGCTCTTTAATGAGCATGGTGTTCATGAAGATTTCATCTGCCACCCACGGTTTGAATGAGGCATTTATAAGCCTGCTCAAAGGCTTTGAGGTATGTAGTGAGAAATGCACAATTTTTTGCTTATGAAGCATGCACTAGGTGTGCTCCCTATTGATAGTAGCCCTTGAGACTCTGTTTGCCCGCCAGAGGCGGCAAACGGGGGATCGTATACTAATGTCTATGCCATACATGTGCGCAGATATACAAGGATCCTGCAGCCGACTAGTCTGTTGAAGTTGCCGAACTGAGGAGGCAGATCGGATCCATCGATGCCGATATCACGCTGGTATGTGCTCTGCTTCCCTTATTATGATGTATAGGAAATGTAAGAGGGGCATAATAATAATGCGATGTGGTTGCACTGCAGATGGTGCTGCTTCCTTGGAGGCCCTGAGGGAGGAACTTGCTCAAGCCAAGGAACAAGCTTGGGCTAGCAATGCGGCTGCCCTAAAGGCGGCCGAAGAATTGAGAGTCGAACAGGCTGCTCATCGCCGAAGCGAAGAAAAGATAGCCTAAATGGCTGGGGAGTTAAAGAATGCCACCGACCGGTACTGACTCCTCGAAAAGGAGAATAAGGCTAGTTCGGCCGAGCTGGACAAGGCACTTAATGCCGCCAAGGACATGCGGACCGAGATCCGTAGTATGCGGGAAGAGCTCCAACAGGCCAACAAAATCGTGGCTGGGCGCTCATACTTACTGCGGACGAAGTTTTTGGATCCGAAGTATGCTCCCCTGGCAGGGCGCTTGATTCTTGCAGACGCATATGCGGACCTGGCGAATAGTGCAGCTAATGTTGTCAAGTTCTTCGAGGGTCAAGGCGATGAAGAAGTGGAGAAGCTTTTCTGGTTGCAGTTCAATGCTCCCACTCGCCCGCTGTAGCTGAATGAGAAGGTGGCTGATATGGCGGAGCTCCACAGGCTGTCCGGGCTTGCAATGCGGTCTATAGTAGACCATCTTTGGCCAAAGGGGCCTAAGCCAGACAACTATTTTGGTTTGGTGCAGCAATTCCTTGGAGTCGTGTCTCCGATTGATGCCATGAGGAGGTCGGCGTGCATCGAGGGTGCGCGGATAGCGCTAGCCCGCGTTAAAGCCTATTGGACGGATATGGAGGCCACTGTAATAGCGACCCAGGATCCGGCGGGAGGCCAATATCCGGCCGAGCACTACTTGGCGCAAGTCTCAGAAGGTGCCCGCCTAATAGAGGCGCAGTGCTCGAAGAATGTTTTATTCGAGTGATAAGTCGAATCATTGTACAAAACAATGTTTTAGTTTAAATATGAGGCTATGTTTATACTTTTGCCTAGAAGTATGATTGTATCCCCTTTGTGGCCGTTTTTATATGTATAAGTAGTCCGAAAGATAGCAGTCGTTGGCATCAGCCCCCACGCATATAATGCGGGGGTGTTCGCAAAAAATATTCTTAATCACACTTGATCCAACGTCTTGGTCCATTAAGGAGGTGATCGCACGTCGAACTAGGCAACCGGACTATATAGCTGTAACACTTTCGCTTAGCCATGGGAGTATAATGGTGGGGCTACTATGTAGCCCCTGGTACCTTCGCGTGCATCCGACTACGGGCGCGTGTGTACATGGCCGGGAAATGGCCCTTCGTTAATGCGGAGGAATATTTAGGGATTTCCATGAGTCTTCGAGTGGTTGAAAAGTCTCTCGCTGTATCATGACAGTCAGTTTTCGGCTTTCTCTACTAAGGCTTTCATCCGGAATAACCAGGGCGCAATCGCAGTAGTTCTGCTTTGGCCTGCCTTAGTCAGTGATAACGGAACGTAAGGCGGCAAGCCCAGGAGCCGGGCAAACCCAACATTTGACCAAAGACATGATTCGGAGCTGACGCATATACCGCCAAACTCATGACGCCGAACACTCCCGAGGGTATTCGGTCTTTGTAAAGGAAAAGAGGCTGACGAGAGCCTATTATAAGCCCTTAATTCCTAGGTACGTGCAATTTAGTCTATCGTGGCCAAATGCCAAAAACGGCAGTATCCTCTATGGGTATAGAACCCATGGGACGGTTAAACAACAAGAGGCAGTAGAAAAGGTTTACACAGGGGCTTAATCTAAAAAGAAACCTGTTGAACGGGGCCCTGCTGCACGTCTGCGCCTTTGTCTCCGTTGTGCCATATCCTAGAAGGGTCTCGCGCGAACATTGTCTGTAAAAAAAGAAAATCTCGTAGGAGAGTGCAACGTAAGTATGCAATTAATAATAAAGGTGTAAGATGTTGGCCTGCCAATAAGGTCGAGCCAAGTGTGGGGCCGTATTAAAAATTTATAGCCCTTGGTTTCCGCTATGGGGGTACATATACGGTGCCCTGGTTGAACCGGGCTACCGGACTCGTCTAACCGTGTCTGTGGTCTTAATGACCAGGCATGTATGTGATATTTGGAGGCCGCTTACAGTACGGCCGCTAGGGCCATCGCGTGTTCCTGTGTGCACGAAGAGCGCTCCGTTATCCCGCTAATGGTGATGACGCCACGGGGACCGGGCATCTTGAGTGTAAGTTAGCCATAATGCGGCAATGCATTGAAGCGGGCGAAGGTCGGTCTTCCAACCAATGCATGATAGCCGCTTTGGAAGGCTGCGATGGTGAAGAGCAGTTTTTCGCTTCTGGAGTTGCCTGGGGAGCCGAATGTTACTTCCAGCACGACGGAGCCCCTGCCATAGGTTTCACTTCCTGGTATCACCCCTCCAAAGGTGGTGTTGCTTTGGCTAATTTTGGATGGGTTTATCCCCATTCGGCGGACAGTGTCCTCGTATATTAAATTGAGAGTACTACCTCCGTCCATAAGGACACAGGGGAGACGGTATCCGTCTATTATTGGGTCGAGCACCAAGGCATGTGATCCTTTGCGCCGAATATTAGTTCGGCCGTCCGTGTGATCGAAAGTGATCGGACGAGACATCCAGTAATGAGATATAGGTACGATGGGCTCTACCTCGTGTGCGTCTATGGGTGCACGTCCATGCCTTCTCGTGGATGTGTGAGTCGCATGGATCATGTTTACTGTTTTAACCTCTGGCGGGAATTTTTTCTGTCCCCTAGTGTTCGGCTGGTGAGGTTCATCCTCGTCTTCACTTGGTGTTTCTCTCCCTTTGAGTTCGGCATTTAATTTGCCGGCCTTCTTGAAGACCCAACACTCTCTATGGGTGTTGTTTGCAGGTTTCTCCGAGGTGCCATGAATTTGGTATAGTCTGTCTAGAACTCTGTTTAGGCCGGACGGTCCCTCTTTACTGCCTTTAAGTGGCTTCTTTTGCTGATCAGGTCGAGAGCCCCTAAATCCGGCGTTGACCGTCGTGTTATCAGGGCTCTCTTCCTTATTTTGGCGTTTGTTTTTATTACGCCTTGGCTTCCCGTTGCCATCCCTTATTTCGGATGTGGTGGGGTCACTGGTACCTTTATGGGCTAGCCAGCTATCTTCACCCACGCAAAAGCGGGTCATAAGGTTTGTTAAGGCTACCATTGTCCTTGGCTTTTCTTGGCCGGGGTGTCTGGCAAGCCAATCGTCATGGATGATGTGTTTGAATGCCGCTAAGGCTTCGGCGTCCGGACAATCGACAATTTGATTCTTCTTTGTGAGGAATCTATTCCAAAGCTTGCGGGCGGACTCTCCTGGCTGTTGGATTATGTGTCTTAGATCGTCTACATCCGGAGGCCGGACATAGGTCCCTTGAAAATTGGCCCTGAAAGCGTCTTCGAGTTCCTCCCAAATCCAAATTGAGTTTTCGGGGAGGCTTTTCAACCAGTGTGGAGCTGGTCCCTTCAACTTGAGGGGAAGGTATTTGATGGCGTGGAGGTCATCCCCACGAGCCATGTGAATATGCAGGACAAAATCTGCGATCCAGACCCCTGTGTCTGTGGTGCCGCCGTATGCTTCTATGTTCACAGGTTTGAAGCCTTGTGGGAATTCATGGTCCAGTACTTCTTCGGTGAAGCACAGGGGGTGAGCAGCCCCTCTATATCTGGACGTGTTGTGGCATGTAGTCAGCTGTTGTTGTGTCCGGAGTTTATTCCGGACTAGTATCTGGCTTGTGTGAGCGTTTGGGTGACCATATTCCTTCGCCGGGGTGTGTCTTTTAGGTCCATAGATGGACCTGGCTGCACCGGCCTTCTTGCCCTAATGCTCAGTAGGTCGTGTGCAGTGTCCACAGCCACTCTCTTATGGTTGTGAAGCGATACGTCTGGTTTCTTGGTCGAATTTTCTTTTGGTGGAACGGCCGCGTCGTCGAATTCTGGCAGTAGCTTGGGCTTCGGATATCTTTTCGTATGGCGGTCATCACCATATCTTTCTTCGGTGTCTAGCACTTTATTCCATCTTCGGCTGAGCTTTTCTTGTGCGGCCTTGAGCCGTTGCTTCTGCTTTTTTAGACTTCTTGCGGTGGCCACAAGCTTTCTATGGAGGTTGTCTTGTTCCACATGTTCGTATGGGATGATAAATGCATCATCGTCCGGACTATCTTCCTGTTCTGGGGCGGCTTTGTGAGCTCGTCCCTCCGGATCATTGTGATCGGGTATTTGCTCCGAACTTGATTTGAGTGACCTGGCTCATCCTGCTCCATCGCCGGGTCCATGTGGTCGTTGTTGTTTTCGGAGTTTGCGGCTATATCGACCATTCTTGCGCTCTTGTCGCTATTTTTGCAATTGCTGGACTTTGAGCGACATCTGCGCCACCTTTTTGGCTTTAGCCCGGGTGTTTTATCTTCCGGATTATCACTGTCGTCCTTATTGGGCGTATCTACCATGTGTATATCGTGTGACAAGGTAGTAGTCCCGCGCCCCAGGGATTCTGGAGCTTCTCCTGCATCTCGTCCATACCGTCGATGTCTTCAGAGTCAAAGTCATCCACATCGGTTAAATCTTCGATCGTGGCAATGAAGTGGGTGGTGGGTGGGCACCGAATTCCTTCGTCGCCTGCTTCCCACTCGTGTCGGACATAGTTCGGCCCAGGGCCTCCTGACAAAGAGAGAGACCTTAATAAGTTTAGCATGTTGCCAAAGGGCGAGTGCTGAAAGATGTCCGCAGCTGTAAACTCCGTTACCGGAGCCCAACCTGGCTCGGCTGGCTCAAGAGTGAGCGGACCGGGACCAACAGCCGGATATGAGTCCGGGGGCCCAAGGTTACAGGCCTCCACAGAGGTGGGACCTGTGTTCGGCTCCACCGCCGCTGAGTATGCGGCCTACGGGGTGGTGTCCAGCCCTCCGTCCATAGGCAACACAACCTGCCCTGGATGTAGATCTGAGGCGGCTTCAGGGATGATGTCCTGAGCATTGTCTGACACCAGGTCTAGGCCGTGCTCGTCGTGACTGTCCGGCGTTCCTGGCGCAGGCTCGAATCCGTCGAAGATCGAGTCTCCGCGGATATCTGCCGTGTAGTTCAAGTTTCCGAACCTGATCTGGTGGCCAGGGGCGAAGCTATCGATCTACTCCAACCGGCCAAGCAAATTGGCCCGCAGTGCGAAGCCGCCGAACACTCAGATCTGTCCGGGGAGAAGAGTCTCACCCGGGACGGTGTTGTTGACGATTGAAGACGCCATCAAGCCTCGAAGCAACGACACAGAGGAACTCTCAATGAAAGCACCAATGTCGGTGTCAAAACCGGCGGATCTCGGGTAGGGGGTCCCGATCTGTGCATCTTAGGCTGATGGTAACAAGAAGCAAGGGACACAATGTTTACCCAGGTTCGGGCCGTCTTGATGGAGGTAAAACCCTACTTCCTGCTTGATTAATATTGAAGATATGTGTAGTACAAGAGTAGATCTACCACGAGATCGTAGAGGCTAAACCCTAAGAGCTAGCCTATGATGGTATGATTGTAATTGTGATCGGTCTTTTAAGGACCATCCTCTCCGGTTTATATAGACACCGGAGAGCTAGGGTTTACATGGAGTCGGTTACAAGGAAGGAAACACAATATCTGGATCGCCAAGATTGTCTTCCACGCAAAGGAGAGTCCCATCCGAACACGAGCCGAAGTCTTGAGTCTTGTATCTTGACGCTTCTATAGTCCGGACGATGTATATAGTCTGGCTGTCCGGATATCCCCTTATCCAGGACTCCCTCACCCTCCGCCGCAACTGGCATGATGGGTCAACAAGGGGCTGGGCTGCGGGCCAGTACATGACGTGCTGACACTACAAAGCCGCATCCGAGACCTTCTTAAGAAGGATGTCAGTCTTGTCAAGATAATGCAAGTAATGCTGGTTCTTCGGGTCCTGCTCTGCCAACGTCGACCTCTCCGTATGAGGGAGTTCAACCCGAAAGGACCGCTAACCATTCAACAATTCTTCAGCATGACGCTCAAAGAGATGTATGGGTCGTTCTTTGGATCACGAATAAAGTGTCCGGACACCACCGAGGACGTGGGTCTCAACTGCAACCGTCCGGATACCCAAGTAAGTAATTCTACTACCAAACACACCATCCTTTATGTTTGTTATAACATCATTCTGAAAAATTGTTCTCCGCCGGGACTGGATAAGGAAGGCGGAGAGGATTAGGTGTTCGGCCCCTCTTCCCGAAGGCTCGCCGGATCCTCTATTGATAAGGATGCTTGAGCGTGCACCGTATCAGGTGCCATCAAGAGAAGAGGAGGGGAGGAATAGAGAAGCCACCGATGGGATTCATACTTTACAAATCCAAATCGGGGGAGTAAGTGCCTCCGCGAAGGAGGATAATCGGGGAGGTGAGTCTGAAATCCCCTCCCCTCACGGTAAGAAAAGGGCCGCCTCTGAAGACTTGGAAACGGAAGTTTCCAAACAAGGAAAGAAACCCTCGCCAGGGGGGCCTGCCCCAGAGGGTGTCCTTACCGCACAGCACCCGCAAGGGGGCCAGCCCTCAACCGAGCTGTAAGTGAAAAAAGGTACTTTGGCAAATATATCCTGTTTTGTCTCTGAGAATAATAACTGAGACATATTTGTTGCTGTCCGGCTCGTGGCCCTTCTCCACGGAGTTAGTCTTCGGGGGATCTTCTTCCGGAGATGATGGAGAGTTAAACGCCTCCTCTTCCTCCCCGCCACATGGGGTGGACGACCCCGAGGTGTCGTCATGGAGGATTTCTCCTGATCCGCCAATGCCAGAGGTTGACACTTCGGCTGCCCAAAGTCCAGAACATTCATCTCCCAAGGAGAGCTTCAGAAAGAGTCCTGGATTGTCCGGCGCACAACCGGACACACTGATGTGTCTTCTGGAGCGAGCGGCCATCTTAGAGACACATCGTGCCTTAATGGGTACAGTGGTTGAGAGGATTTCATCCGCCAAAAGCGGTTTGAATGAAGTATTTACGAGTCTCCTGGGAGGCTTTGAGGTACACAAAAATAATATATGTATTTTTGACGGTACCGCACATGCTAGGTGTGCTCTGTATAGATAGTAGCCCCTGAGACTCTGGTTGCCGTCCAAAGGTGGCAAATAGAGGATCATAATCCCTGGTAATAATCGCGCTGCTTTATATGCAGGTGGCTGATGGTCTGGCGGCTGACCGAACTGCTAATTTTGCCGAACTAAAGCGGCAGCTTGACGTGGCCCAGGGTATGTATGTTCAACTTGTCAACAAATGTTTAAGAGGAGCATGATGCTAGTATCTATAATATGTTGTGACTGCAGATGGAGCTGCTGCCGTAGAGACCCTTCGGGCGGAGCTTGCCTGGGCCAAGGAGCAAGACCGAATAAGCGATGCGGCCGCTCTGAAGGCAGTCGAAGAGTTAAGAGGAGAACAGGCTTCTCATCACCAGAGCGAAGAAAAGATAGCCCAGATGGCTGCTGAGCTGAAAGATGCCGCCGACCGCCATGAGCTCCTTGAAATGGAAAACCAAGCGAAAGCGGCTGACCTGAAGAAGGCCCTGGAGGCAGCCAAGGAAACCCGCTCTGAAATGAGGGGGATAAGTGAGGAGCTTCATGAAACCGGAGATATCACAGCTGGGAGGCACTATTTGTTGCGGATGAAGTTCGGAGATCCGAAGTATGCCCCTCTGGACCAGTTGTGGAGCGCTGCGGATGCGTATGTGGACCTGGCAAAGAGTGCGACTGATGCGACCAAGTTTTACAAATATCGGAAAGACCATAAGGTAGAAAGGTTATTCTGGTCGCAGTTCAGTGCCCTGACGCGTCCACTGCCATTGAATGAAAGGATGGCCGCATGGGCCGAGATCCATAGGTTTTCCGGGCTTGCTATGAGGTCTGTCGTGGATCATCTTTGGCCACGGGGACCAAGGCCAGATAGTTATTTTGGATTAGTGCAACAATTCCTTGGTGCTGTGTTGCATATCGATTATGTGAAGAGGTCGGCGTGCATAGAGGGTGCGCGGATGGCTCTTGCCCATGTTAAAACATACTGGGCAGGGATGGAAACCACCGCTATTGCAACCTGGGGTCCGGCGGGAGGCCAGGACCCGGCCAAGCACTATTTTGAAGAAGTCTTATAAGGCGGCCGTTTAATAGAGGCTCGGTGCTCGAAGAATGCCATGTTCGAGTGACATGTATCTCAATTGTAAAAATAATGCTTTTTTGATTATAGAGGTTGTGATTATACTTTTGCCTCACAGTATTATAGCGCCTCCTGTGCGGCCGTTTATGTATGTTTGTATATAACCTGAAAGTTTGCAGTCGTCGGCTTCAGCCCCCACGTGTATAATGCGGGGGTGTTTGGAAAAGCACGTAATCACACTTGATCCAACGTCTTGGTCCGTTAAGGAGGTGATAGTGCGGCGAACCAGGCAATCAGACTATATAGCTTTAACACTTTCGCTTAGCCATAGGAGTTTGACAGTGGGGCTACTATATAGCCCCTGGTACTTCCGCGTTCATCCAAATGTGGTGCGCGTACGTACATGACCGGAAAACTAGTCCTTTGTTAATGTGGAGGAATCACGAAGATTCTGCTGAGTCATCGAGTGGTTGACCAGTCTCGTGTTGTATCATGATAGTCAGTTTTTGGCTTTCTCTACTGAGGTGCTCATCCAGATGAACCAGGGCACAATCGCAGTAGTTCTCTCAGTGCCGCCTTAGCCGATAGAGCGGAACGTAAGGTAGCAAAACACGGGAGCCGGGCAAACCCAACATTTGACCCAAGACATGATTCAGAGATGATGCATATAAGGCCAAACTCGCGACGCCGAACACTCCCGAAGGTATTCGGACTTTACAACATATACTGGACTGAGTAACACCCTCGATAATAAGCCTTGAGTTTCCGGGTATGTGCATGAGTCTGGTGTGACAAAAATGCCAACAACGCCAGTGTCCCTCCCGGTTGTGTTAACTGTCCGGGGGGAAGAAGCAACAAGAGACATTAAAAAAGGTTTACCCAGGGTCTTAATCTAAAGAGAATCCTTCGAGCGGGGCCCTGCTGCACGTGTGTGCCTTTATCTCCGTTGTACCATATCCTGGAAGGGTGTAGCACGATGATCATCTGTAAAAAAAGGAAAAACCCAGGTGAAAGACTTCATGCAAAGAGTTGGTTAGTTTGAATGAACCATTAAAATGAAATATGTTATTGTATTAATATGGTCGAGTCGAACTATGGGCTTTTTCTTTTTGCGAACAGCCCCTAGCACCCCCTATGGGGGTATATCTGTCAACCCAAGCTCAGGTTTATCTCGGATGTTACATGTAGTGGAGCGCCTGACTCGTCTAACCGTGTCTGTGTTCTTGACGACCGACTGTTTATTCTGGTTAGAAGGGCCGCTCAGTGGCTGCTAGAGCCGCCACATATTCTTCCGCACGTAAGGAACACTCTGTATTTCCGCTAACTGTGATGATGCCACATGGACCGGGCATCTTAAGTTTAAGATAGGCATAGTGCGGTACTCCATTAAAACAAGCAAAGGCCGTTCTTCTGAGTAGTGCGTGATAGCCGCTTCGAAATAGGGCGATGTCAAAGATTAGTTCTTCGCTTCTGAAGTTGTCAGGAGAACCGAATAAAACCTCTAGTACTAGAGAGCCTGTACAGCGGGCCTCAACGCCTGGTAGCACTCCTTTAAAGGTATTATTGCTTTGGATGATTCTTGATGGGTCTATCCACGTTTTGCGAATAGTGTCTTGGTATATCAGGTTTAGACTACTGCCGCCGTCCATAAGGACTCTAGTGAGATGGTATCCATCAATTATTGGGTCTGTAAGTGCATCTAGTGCCACCCCTAGTTGGTTTTGGAGTATTGACGACAAACCTGGCTGAGATACTAATGTGTTTGTGAGAATTGCAGGATAAAAAATGTAGTAGTCCCTCATTGATTCAGTTTAAGTACCGGAGATGACCCCTAAAAATGTGTGAAGACATTAAAGACAATGGTGGTCTGTGAAGATATTCACATTGAAGACTACGACATGAGAAGACATTGAGTGAAGACTATGGATCACGAAGTCTTAGTGGTTTCGTTGTTTCCTTTTCTTCTTTGTTGAGTCATAGGAACCACCGCACTGTTAAGTGGGGTCCAAGTGAACAAAGTCAGAGTGACTGAAGTGATGCTCAACCAAATCCTATGTCTTGGAGCGAAGACAATGAGAGCAAATCTTATCCAGAGTCGGATAAGTCAGCTTTACTTGTAGCCCAAGTCAAGCTGCCACGTGTGTTTGAAATCTGACCGTTGCGACACATGTCAGTTCCTTAGTGACCCAGGGTCATTTCGGACAAATCGGGTCGGGTTGCCCAGTGGCTATAAATAGCCCACCCCCTACACCATAAATTGGTGGCTGCTCAGAGTTATATACGGCTTTTGTCGTTTGAGAGCAACCCACCTCCAAAGTCTTTGAGAGAGAGAATCCTTGCGAGGACAAGGCCCAAACCACCCAGAGCCCAGAGAGTGTTTGGCATCACTGAAGTCTTTCTGTCCGCGTGATTTGAAGACTTGTTACACTTGAGGACTGTGAATCCTCCAGCCGGTTAGGAGTCGCGTTCTGAGCATCCAAGAGTCATTGTGGATTGCCGGTGAACGAAGTCTGTGAAGGTTTGGAAGTCTACCTTGAAGACTTAATAGGGTGATTGGGCGGGGACTAGGTGTCCTTAGCTCAAGGGGAATAAGGTGAAGATGCGGTCTTCTGAGTTAAATCTCAGCATCCCTAACTAGACGTACAGTTGTCACAACAACTGGAACTGGTCGAACAAACCACTGTCTTCCTGAAGCTACTGGTTCTATCTCTCACTTCTCTTTACTTATAGTTTGTCTTCGTGAAGTCATTGCTTGCTTGCATAATTTGTTTGACTTCACTATTTGACTACTTGTCCTGATTGGCTTCATACTATCTTCCACCCTGATCCTTACTACCTAGCTGCTAATAGTCTTCATGCTTTCACTTCATTGAATACTTGACTATGGCTTGTCTAGTGTAGTCAACCTTCCGCTGCATACGAATAGTGTTGTTTCTCCTGTTTGTCATCGAAACTCCCATGTTTTGAAAACTTTCATAAAAATCTCCTATTCAACCCCCCCTCTAGTCGATAACTAGCACTTTCAATTGGTATCAGAGCAAGGTACTCCCTTGTTCTGTGTGATTCGGTTTAACCACCTGGAGTTTTAGCTATGTTGACTGCAGGGATAATCAAGGTCTCCGCTGCGTGTCCCATCTTTGATGGCACTGAATATCCCTACTGGAAGAATAGGATGCACATGCATCTTGTAGCCATTGATGTCGATTTGTGGTATATCGTCAAGAATGGCATTCCCAAGACTGGTGAAGGTGTCACCCCCACTGATGTGAAGAAGTTCATTCAACTGGACTCTACCGCCAAGAACATCATCTCTGGTCATCTGACCAAAGGGCAGTATGGCCGTGTGAGCGCTCTAGAAACATCAATGCTAGTCTGGGACTGGCTCTCCAAGGTCAATGAAGGCGTCTCAACACAGCGGGATCAACAAATCAGTACTCTTCGCAACCTCTTCAACCACTTCAAAAGGGACGACAACGAGAACGTTCAGCTCACGTTTGATCGCCTCACTGATATCACCAATGAGCTCCGTGCACTCGGTGCAACTGACATTACGAAGCATGAAATTGTGAAGAGACTGCTGAGATCTCTCGACAGCTCATTTGACACCTTAGCCCTGATGATACAAGAAAGCCCTGATTTCAAGACACTAGATCCGTATGACATACTAGAGAGGATCAACACACATGAGTACCAGCTATCTGAGAAATGAGATATCTATGGCCCCAATTACGGCCGAACTCGTGCCTTGAAGGCAAAGGCAGCAATTTCCTCATCTGGAGAAGAATCTGACTGCAATTCTGATGATCCTGAAGACATTGGAAATGAGCTTGCTATGCTTGTGAAGAAGTTCCAGAGATTCACCAGGAAGAAAAACTTCAGAAAGTCTTCACGGTCTAGCTCAAGGGACAATGAAGCTTCCACCTATGACAACAAGAAAAGAACCTGTCACAAGTGCAAGAAACCTGGCCACTACATCTCTGAATGTCCACAGTGGGACAATGAGAAGAAGAAAAAGAAGAACAAAGAATATGATTATCATGACAAGAAGAAGAAGAAATCCTCAAAATCTTCTTGCAAATCTTCCTCTAAGTCTTCATCACACAAGAAGAGCTCATCAGGAAAGGCATGTGCTTTTGTTGGCAAGGAAATGGATTCAGAGGAGGAGTCTACATCTGAGGAGGAAGTGGTGGACTCTAAGGAGGAGTCTGACTCTGGTATCGCAAGTCTGGCTCTAGCTACAACCTACGTCGCCAAGTCTATCTTCAACACCAAAGACAATGACTCCGTCACCAACACTAATGACGAGAACGGCTCGGCTCCCACCTACTACTTCATGGCACGTGGTGCCAAGGTAAACTCTCACGATGCTTACTTTCAAACATCAAGTGAAGATGAGTCTAATGGTGAATCCAAACCCAGCTACAAACAACTTGCTAAAATTGCAACTAAACAACAGAAAGCTATGGAACATATTCAAAAACTGTTAGACAAAAGCGATGACCTGTTGGACGCGGAAATGACTAAGACTCGGTCCTTAATTGAAGACATAAAAAATATTCATGTTAAGTACCAGGAACTTGAAGGTCGTCATGAAACCCTCTCAACATCTCATGAAAAGCTTTGCTACGATTATCTTCAAAGGAAGCAGGAACTTGAGAAATTGAGATCGGATCATAAAGATCTTCAAAAGGAGAACGAGTCACTTCTCGCTCAACAGATCAGTCCTGCTCAGGAAGGATTTGAACCACCATGTTTAAAATGCATTGAGCGTGATAACATTGTTTCTGTTGCTGGATGTTCTACTGCTCCTGTTGCAATATCTTCAACTGCTGATGTCGTAACTAACCCCTCTATTGAGGATACCACTACTATTGCTGATGAGAATGTGTCACACCCTGATTTTCATGGCACTACACTTAAGCTAACAATCATGATAAAGTGTGGTTTGACAAAAACTTTTGAGTGTGTTGGACCTTGCCTTGATTGGTTTTTGTCTGTTGTTTGCAAGTGCTCTAAAAATAAAATAAATCCTCCAACTCTTATACTCCTTCTCCTTGATCCAAAAACCTTTCCCAATGATCATGCCATGTGTATAGGACATAAAAATAATTTCTTGCAAAGATAATTTGTTCAAATAGTATTTTCAAAAATTAGTTTTTTCAAAACCCCCTGAATTGAGGTTTGCACTGCAAGTACTTAATTAACGGAAGTAAAAATCTTTCCAAAAATATATTTGACTCCTATTAGATATAGGATACCCAGAAACCACAAAAATATAATTTTAAAAGTTATTTTCCTATTTTATTTAAAGGCTTTTTCTTTAGGCCACAAATGGTCTTTAATAGGTTAAAATTATTTTAAAGCTTCAAAAATATTTGAGAAAAATCAGGGCAACTCAGTGGACATATATTGTCCATATATATATGAGTTTTAGTACATGGTCATGTTCAAAATATTGGTCAAATCCCTCCGAAACCCTTTCTGGATATTTCAAGCTTTTGAAATATTTACAAAGGAAATATTCTCCAAAAATTCCAAGAAACTTCTATCATGTCAAATATGACATGTTTGATGATCTTGACAAGTATCATGTCATAGAGAATAGTATAACCCCATGAAATCCCCTCAAAACCATTTATGTCGATTTTGAAGTTTGAGCAACTCTACATTGCCAAACATGTCAAAATGTTCTCAAACCAGGTGAACATGCTCAAATGGTCTAATAAATCATCTAGACCAAATGGCACAAGTTGGAGAAAATGTTATATTGATCAAAGTGCCCCAAAACCCTTCCTGTCCAGAACCAAATTTGAACAACTCTACATTGGCAACTTTCTCCTTTTGATCTCAACTTTTGTGAACATGTTCATGACATCAAATGATGACCCTACACCAAGTAGTGCATCAAGGAGAACATATTTGCATGACTAAATCTTGGAAAGCCCATTTCTGCTAATTTCTAAGGTTTACAAAAGTTGCATTGGCAACTTTTCCCAAATGAACTCAATCTTGGTGGAACCTCTTATTTTCTCATACCATTTGACCCTGTCAAGCCTCATGACAAATGGAAATCATATTCTTGCCCAAACCAACATCAAACACCTTCTGGCAGAATCTCAAAATTCATGTTTTAACCCCTTCCACTAATCTCCAAGAGTTCTCCTTGTTACCACAGCCCCTCCTAGAACCCCTTTACCTATGGTGTGCTTCCCTACCCGAGAGGCAATGATGAAGGGGGGCAGGGATCTATTTTTCTTCTCTGGACAACCACTTTTTCCTCCCTTTCTCATCTCTCTCTCACTCCTGGCAAGTTCCAGAGCATCCAAAGCGTCCACCCCCCTTGTTTATTCTTCCTGGAGCCACTAGACACAAGTGGACACACGAGTGCGCGCGGAAAAGCCGCGGATGCCGGCCATTTGCGCGCTCTGGAGCATGTCGGCGTGCTCCCGACCGTTGCCGCTGCATCCCCCGACCACCTCGAGCCTCCCCCTCGTGCCAGTCGATGTGCCTCGACGTGCACAACACGCCACCGCGCTGGTCCCCTCCTTTCCCCCTCTGTCTTGCCCATGCCGCGTGTGCCCAGAGCCGCCCGAGCCCGCCAATACGCGTGCGAGCTCGTGGCTCCACCCGGAGCTCGCCCCACTGCCTCTCTCCCTTCCCGGCGCCCTACACCACCCCCACGAGCACTGAAGACAACCCCTCGCTCTCTCCCCCGGCCGCCCGAGCCGTTGCCATGGCCCCCGTGCGCCGCGTCCACGGTGAGCCACGGGTCGGCTATTTAGGGCCACCCCCGAGCCCCCTCTCTACTCCTTTCGCTCTCTCTCCCTCCCGTGCACCCTCTGGACCAAGCCATCCCTCTTCTCGTGCCCTCGTTGCATCTCCATGGCCGGAGCAATGCCGCTGGCCTCCGCCTAAATTCACGCCACTGAGAGCCCCTCCACCCCACCTGTTTGTTCCACAGCAGCACCAGCACCACCGCCAACTCTCCTCGCGCCCCATTTTCTCCTTCCAGTGCTCGTGTTGCCGTGCCCAAATCTCGCCCGAAGCCCCGTCCACCGGCATCAAGGCCACCATTGTCTCGGTCCTCCCCATCCTGTGTGAGACCTATGAATGGGTGCGGCTCGGCCTCCCGAGTCCGTCGGTACGCCGAATGTCGCCAGGGACAGCCGGTGTCGCCGGGAAGAGCGCCGGCGCCGTTCGGCCTCGCTCCCTCTATCTCTCGTCGCGCCGCGTGGAGGTTGCAGATGGAGCTGCAGGCGGGCCCCGCTCGTCAATGGCCCAACCTCCAGGCCATGCTGGCAAGTGGAGACGGGCTGGGAGAAATCCGCCTCCGACGTGGCCCTTGCGCGCATGCGGCCGAGCCGCTGGGCCGGCCCAGTGGCGCCCTGCTGCTAAACCACGCCGAGTGCGCGCCGCCGCCGCCCAGATCCAGCCCGTTTGGGTAACAACCTTTTCCTTTTTCTTTTCTGTACAGTTTGTAAAATCCATAAACAATCCAAATTAACTCCCAATTTGACGATTCAAATTTATAATGACTCTATAAATCATGATCTACCTGTTGGTGCAACATGCACATTTTTCTAGAGACTTTTTCTTCATCAACATTTATCAAATCCTATTTTTCCATTTCTGTGATGAACTTTAGAAAGTCATAGAGAGCTCATACTTGATCCAAATGCCATGATTCAAATTCCTAGGTGCTTCTAAGCTCATAACTTAGTTTATGAACATTTTTCTTAATACTTTATGTACAACCTCAAATAATGAGCCATTTCTTCATTTTTGTCAACTTTGCAAATTTATAGGAAAATCATTTGAACTCCAAATCCAGTGAAACCAACTCCTAGATGCTTCTAAAATCATGGTTTGTTAAATGGGTGCCTTTGCTCATTTTTTGAAAGTATATTTCTATACACTTCTTGCAAATCCATAAACCCCTTGATTCCATCATATTGAAATGTTCAGAAATAACCACTAATCAAATTCCTATGAAACCACTCTGGTTATTCTTCATATAACCAGAGATGTCCCATAAAAGTCAAATCCATATTTTTAGAGAACTTTTATTTTGCCATGTTGTGTTGCTTATTGTGATTGTTTCCGGCGTTAGTTGATGAAGTAGACGGAGTATTTGGAGAAGGACCAGAAGATTTCAAGACTCTGATGAACCAGGCAAGCAGCCCTTTGACCATGTCTATGAAACCCTTTTTATGCACGTCATATAGCACCATATTGTTGTTGCAACGGAATCATGATGAGGTGGTAACCACTTTGATGGTTTGCCACCGTACTTCCTTGTTGATACTTGCATTGTGCATGACCCTACCTTCTTATGAGGGTTATGCCGGTGGGAGTAGGTAGGATGCTAAAGTAGATGCCACGCAAAAAGGGACGGGTATATGCATGGTGATGGAGACAAAGTATTTTCAAAGAACTTTTGGAAAACCTCGTCGGGTGTCACTTATGCCCGAGGGAGATAATGAGATGGGTAACCACTTGATGACGAAGTGGTGTACCGAGGCAAGTGTGTGTGTGGTTTTCAAAAACGGATTAGATTTAAGATTTGTCGACTATCCCAACCTTACATGCGCAACCACTCTACCCTTATATGGGAAAGGGCATTATTGATTACCTAGGTCGATACTAGCTTGGAGCCTGCATTACTAGTGAAGGGGGAGAGTTGGTGCTCTCTCTCGGGACGGGGTCGTGCCAGGTAGGGCGGCCAAGAACATTTTTATGGGGCACCGGACACACCGTTGGTACCCCGTGCTTGTGATGTTAGATGATTTAGGAGCGTGGCTCCACGAAAATGTTATGTGATAATGTTGGGCACGGGGGTTACTACCAATCGAGTGGACTCCATGTTAGTGTCGTCTAGGGAAAGATAGTGATCGGGTGCTTACCCCGGGTACCTGAGGTACCACGGGTCGTGGATGACAGGAAAGTTCCCCGGATCTTGTGGGTAAAGTGTGCAACCTCTGCAGAGTGTAAAACTATTCGAATAGTCGTGTCCACGGTCAAGGACAGTTGGGCGGTGCTGCTTAAACTACGTCCAAAGTTTCACAACCGTGTGTGTGAGTTGATAAAACTACTTGGGTCAAGTCAAAGGACTTGACATGATTGAGTTGGGTTGGTGCCCACTCTATTTATGTTGGTATCTGTAACCTGCCCTCATGGTTACTTGAATTCTCCAGATGCATGTCTTACAAGTTGTTGAACATGTCATTGCACTCAAAACTAGCTTTCTGCAAAAACTTACCTATGTCATGCATTGTTGTATCTTGAACCAAAACATGGGTTGCTTGCGAGTACATTCAAAGTACTCATTGGCTTGCCACTGGTTATTTTATTGGCCAGACATGAAAGAACAAGATATATTGAAGAGTTCTTTGGTGACGATCGTGCGAGCTAGGATGGTTTCCCAGTTAGAATGCCTGCAGGGTTAAGGCAGATGGCATGGGTCCAAGTTGTTATTGAAGTTTTCTACTGCGATGATACACTCAAGACTTGACCATAATGGTCCTACTTGTGTAAAACGGTATGTATGGATGTAAGACTCTTGTTATTCAGCTTCTGTGTGTTCAGTGAGCATTGATCTCTGGGATCACTGTACACGTGCATTCGGTGATCTCGACTTATGAGTCAGGGTCCCCATAGAATGCCAGGTTGAAGACACTGATTGAGACAGGGATGTACAAAAGCCTCAAAGGGCATCAGACATTATGTGATGTCCTCAAAAAGCAGATTCTGAACCGAAACCCTAGAAAAGAGGGTATTGGGTTCGAGAGGAAAATGAATGTTAATGGATCATACTGGAAGCCTGAGTAGTACCCCAAAACCACATTGGTTGCTGCAAAGGAACCTTCAGTAGATCCATCCACCTTATCTGGTTTCACTTGCGCTAACCCTATTATCATTGATGAATCCTTTGATGCAAACTATAAATTGTTTAAGAATCAGAATGGTGAAGTGTTTCCCAGGTATATTGGTACTAACTACAGGAATGCACCACCTATGAAGAAGATATGGGTACCTAAAAGTTCTCTTGAGAATCTTCCTGTGAATGTCATCATGACACCACCTGTGAAGAAGACAAATCCCATACCAAAGGCTTCATATGGTCCTAAGGCTTCATACAGACCGTGGACTCATACGAGTCACCCTAACGTCAATGTTTTGCAGGGAAATCATACTCAGACCCATGAATATGAGCCTGTTTCATTGAACCGCTATGTTCATAGAACCAAGAACTTTTCTGCTTATTCACATGAGTATTATTCACCCCCTGCAAGGCTATTTACTAGGGCCCAGAAGCCAAAATTCTCAGATGCTGCACTTAGACTCATTGCTTCTAAGCCACCCCTGAAGATGTGGGTTGTTAAGAAAACTTAACTCTCTTTTGCAGGGAAAGGTCTCCAGCCAGAAATCAGAAGCATCCGAAGCTAATGCTGAAGACCTTAAAAATTTTGTTGGGCGCAAGATAAAATGCCCAAATGGTCTGACTATGTATTTCACTTCAGATTTTCTTGATACTCATACTGCCTATCCTAACCAAGACCTGAATTTCCATGTTCCACTTATTCGTCAAATGTTTCTACTTCACAACTCTCTTTGTGAAGCCTATCCCCCAAACTGCACTGTAGGCTACGACACCTTGTGCTTCAGAATGGAATATGGATAGTGGATGCACTAATCACATGACTGGCGATCGAAGTCTTCTGATGGATTCAACGCTGCGTCCATCAGACAAGAGCCACATCACATTTGCTGACACTAGTAAAAGCAAGGTATTGGGTCTAGGTAGAGTTGCAATATAAAGGGATCAGCACATGGATAAAGTGATTCTTGTTGAATCCCTTGGTTTCAACTTAATGTCTGTCTCAATGCTTTGTGACTAAAACATGATTGTGCTATTGGGAAATATTGATGCCTTGTACTCATGGAATCTGACAAGTCTCTAGTCTTTGAAGGATATCGAAAAGATGATCTGTAGATGGTAGATTTCTCAACAGGTCCATAGATGGCCATATGTCTTCTAGCAAAAGATTCAGAATGCTGGCTCTGGCATCGAAGGCTAGGGCATGCTAGCATGAGGAACTTGCACACTCTCGCGAAGAAGAAGAATGTTGTGGGCATCGAAGGCGTCAAGTTCAAGAAGGATCATTTGTGTGGCGCCCGTGAAGCCGGAAAGATGACAAGATCCAAGCATCCCTCGAAGACTATTGACCACGTCTCAACCCTTCGAGCTGCTGCACATGGACTTATTTGGCCCTACTCACTATTCCACTCTCAATGCTACTGCCTGCCTCTATGGCTTCGTCATTGTTGATGATTACTCTTGATACACTTGGGTGCATATAATCCTCTACAAGATTGAAGTGCAGGATGTCTTCAGACGCTTTGCCAGCCGTGCCATGACAAACTACGGTGTCAAGATCAAGCACATCAGAAGCAACAACGGCACTGAGTTCAAGAACACCGGCCTCGACCTCTACCTGGATACCATGGGTATCACTCATGAGTTCTCTGCTCCTTACACACCTCAGCAGAATGGCATCGCCGAGCGCAAGAACGGAACTCTTATTGAGATGGCCCGAACAATGCTTGATGAGTACAAGACTCCACGAAAGTTCTAGCCTGAAGCCATTGACACTGCATGCCACGTCATCAACCGTGTTTATCTTCACAAGCTTCTGAAGAAAACTTCCTATGAGCTCCTAACTGGTAAGAAGCCAAACGTAAGTTACCTCGCAGTATTTGGTGCTAGGTGTTGGTTCAAGGATCCTCATCACGCTTCAAAATTTGCACCGAAAGCACATGAAGGTTTTATGGTTGGTTACGGAAAGGATTCACACTCCTACAGAGTCTTCAACCTCTTTCACTATAAAGTGGTTGAAACTGTGGATGTGCGGTTCGATGAGACTAACGGCTCGCAAAGAGAGCACCTGCCAAATGTGCTAGATGAGTTATCCCCTAGCGAGTCAATCAAGCAAATGGGAACTGGCGAAATCATACCCTGTGAGAATCTGTCTGGACAGGAACTTGTCATTTATGCACCTGATCAACCTCAAGACAATGCTCAGCATGAAGACAATTCCCCAAATTATGAAAATGATCAGCAAGAGCAAAATCTTCGTCCTGCTCATCCTCGTGTTGCAAATGAAGTACAGATTGAGAAGATGATTGATAGCCTCAATGCACCTGGTCCACTCACTCGTTCAAGAGCCACACAAAGAGCAACACAACTCACCAATTTCTGTGGACACTTTGCATTCGTCTCAATCTCAGAACCCACGAAAGTGACTGAAGCCTTTATGGAACCTGAATGGATTCAAGCCATGGAAGAAGATCTCCAACAGTTTGAGTTGAATAATGTGTGGGAACTGGTCAAGCGTCCTGATCCTCGGAAGCACAATATCATTTGCACCAAATGGATATATCGCAACAAGCAAGATGAACATGGTCAAGTGGTCAGAAACAAAGCTCGTCTAGTTGCTCAAGGCTACACTCAAGTGGAAGGGATTGACTTTGATGAAACTTCTGCTCCTGTGGCAAGGCTTGAAGCTATTCGCATACTGCTTGCCTATGCAAATCATCACAACATTCTCCTATATCAAATGGATGTGAAGAGTGCTTTCCTCAATGGAAAGATAGAAGAAGAAGTATATGTTGCACAACCTCCTGGCTTTGAAGATCCAAAACATCCTGATATGGTGTACAAGCTCAACAAGGTACTGTATGGCCTCAAACAAGCCCCCCGTGCTTGGTATGATACGCTCAAGGACTTCCTGAAGAGCAAAGGCTTCAAACCTGGTTCACTGGATCCTACTCTCTTCACGAAGACTTATGACGGTGAACTGTTTGTGTGCTAAATATATGTGGATGACATTATCTTCGGCTGCACCAACAAGAAATACAGTGATGAGTTTGGTCATATGATGCAAGAGCAATATCAGATGTCCATGATTGGTGAAATGAAGTTCTTTGTGGGTCTCCAAATCCGCCAGCAACGCAACGGCATCTTCATCTCTCAAGAAAAATACCTCAAAGATTGCCTGAAGAAGGTTGGAATGCAAGACTGCAAAGGATACACGACGCCTATGCCAACCAAAAGTCATCTGGGTCCCGACGACAATGGTAAAGAATTCAACCAAAAGGTATACCGGTCCATGATTAGTACTTTGCTTTATTTATGTGCATCTAGGCCAGATATAATGCTTAGTGTTTGCATGTGTGCCCGATTCCAAGAGGGACCAAAGGAATCGCATCACTTAGCTGTGAAGCGAATACTTCGATATTTGGCTTACACCCCAACACTAGGATTATGGTATCCAAAGGGCTCAGAGTTTGATCTAGTTGGATTCTCAGATGCTGATTATGCTGGTGACAAGGTTGATCGCAAGTCCACATCAGGCACATGTCACTTTCTGGGACGATCACTTGTCTGTTGGTCTTTAAAGAAGCAGAACTGTGTATCTCTCTCCACTGCTGAATCCGAATACATTGCTGCTGGATCTTGCTGTGCTCAGCTTCTTTGGATGAAGCAAACTCTCAAGGACTATGGTATACACCTGAAGAATGTGCCTCTACTGCGATAATGAGAGTGCCATCAAGATTGCCAACAATCCAGTTCAGCACTCAAAGACAAAGCATATTGAGATTCGTCATCACTTCCTCAGAGATCATGTTATGAAGGAAGACATTGATATCATCCACGTCAACACTGAAGAGCAATTGGCTGATATCTTCACAAAGCCCTTGGACGAGAAAAGGTTTTGCAAGTTGCGGTGTGAGCTAAATATTTTGGAATCCTCAAATGTCCTGTGAATGGGACACACATCCTAACACTTATGCATTTTGATGACTTAGATGTGCAACACACGAAGTAACGTATATCTTCAATCATTGAAGACATACATTCCAAGTGTGAATACATTAATGTGGAATTTGACTTCGGAGTGCCACGATAATTGTGCGCCATGTTTGCTATACCGCGGGTAAGGCCACCACCAAACTTTTGTTTGAAGTGCTTCTCTTGGCGTTATGTTTGCATAGTCTTCATAACTGAGTTGTCTTTATTTCTGACTTGTATTCAAATTTATCTTCATATGATTGATTTGGCCTTAAACTAGTTGCATACTACTTGTGTTCTGTCCTCTACAACATTCACTTATGGCTATGGCTTCATGTTGAATCTTTTGAACTAAGTGAATGTGATCGGACCCTAACCTTTCTATGCTTCTACCTCAACTCTATCTACCCAAATCATACGCATTCTATTGAAAACTATCTAGTGTCTTCATTGAGACCTTGTCAGCTAAAGTCAATCTAACATACATTTACATCTGTCTTTAATGCCTTATCCTATTTGCCTAAAACCCGGATAATTCGGAACGACCACCCCGACAATCCAGGCGTGCGTGGGAACATGGAACATCTCCCAAGGTGTTGCATGCTTGCCACATGTCCGTCAGGTGTGAACCGCCAGGGGCACCTGCGTAATTACATTGTGCTATCCCTTTCCTTATAAATGCACATCCCATCGCGGTAAAACATTTTCTTCCACCTCGCCACCTCCCGAAAATCCTAGTGCCACCGCTAGCACTCGACGACGTCAGTGATGAAGCGGTTAGTTGCCACGACTTCTCCGACGCCGTCCTCACGCCGGCCGCGGACCTCATCTTCTCCGCACTGCCGTAGCTTTCTCTCGTCGCCAAGTTAGGGCACGAGAGATTGAACTGTCCGGCCTCAACTTCCCCTTCGTCTAGCAGTTCTTCCTGTGGTAATCAAAACTCTCTTTTGACTGTCATTTTGATCTGATAGATTCATCCTTCCTTACCAAAAGTAGTTTCTACATCTCCAAAGTTGAATATGTCTCTCTCTGCATCTCATAATGTGCCTAGTATGTTCACTTATGCTTCATTACAAGTTAGATTCCTCACTTGTACTTATTCCTGGATTTGTACAACTCTGGAACCAACTCACATCAAATAAGTGAATATCTTCGTGCTATGAGGTCAATGTCTTTAAACTGATTTATCTTTAAAATCATCTGAGAATGCATATGATCTCTTCGCCTTCCCTTGCATCTCTAATGCTATCACATGTACATGTCCATGGGAGAATCCCTTGGTTCTCATAGTCTGCATTCATTTGCAGAATTCTTGCAGAATCACATCAATTCACCTGAAGCAAGTTCTTGTCTGACTAGCCGCAAGAAGCCTTTGCAAGTTCTGAAGCCTTTTAGGTGAAGCTTCATGGCTACTGAGAAACCAGCAAGAAAGGGTGGAAGAAAGCATCATGGGAACACTTCCAAGGATTTCCCTCCAGATTTGCACGAGCTGTACAAAACGGACCCTAAGGAAACCTATACTGGTCGCAAGAATCGCATCCAATGGATCCGAAGATACTGGGCTGAAGAATGGTTCAAGTACCGATTTGTCACTCAAGAATATGCTGAGAAGAATGCCATCAAGCGACCCTGGGGAGATATTCTGTATAAAAATATTCAACCCAGAACCCAAGATGAAGCCATTGAGCAAGGCTTCTATCCTTGCATGGTTCGCGGACCAGAGCCAAAAAATGCTGATCCTTCTTCTCTGTTGTGGTGTCGCGAAGACCATCTCTTCAAGTGCAATTACCAGTTCGCCCAAGACTCAGCTGTGCAGAACAAAAAGGATTTCAGACTTGACTTCAACCCCGGTCCGTCCTCTCCACGGTATGATGGCACCCGCGAAGCCAATCAGAATAGGATCAGCCCCTTCTACAACCTTGATGGCCTCATCATCCACATAACTGTCCAAGGTGCCAAGGTGGATCATTCTGATGATGATGCTGCCACAGATGAAGCTCCAGCTCCTACTCCTAAGACAAAGAAGCAGAAGAAAGCTAAGGCTTGCAAACCCACTGCTGCACCAAAGGCTTCTCGGGTGAAGCCATTGGCAACTGCCCCTCCTGCTCCAAGCAACGCCTCTGAAGATCTCTCTCGCGTCTCCAAGAAGCGTGAGAAGTGTAACGCCCCGTATTCGATGCGCCAGGTGTGTGCCAGTTATTCGCTGTCATTGCCATGTCATTTTCTTGCATGTTGCATTTTATCATGTCATCATGTGCATTAGATTGCATACGTGTTCGTCTCATGCATCCGAGCATTTTCCCCGTTGTCCGTTTTGCAATCCGGCACTCCTATGCCCTCCGGCGTCCCCCTTTTTTCTCCTGTTGTGAGCGGGTGTTAAACATTCTCGGAATGGCCCGAGGTTTTCCAAGCGGCCTTGGTATAGCACCGGTAGACCATTTGTCAAGTTTCGTGCCATTTGGAGGTCGTTTGATACTCCAACGGTTAACCGGGTAACCGTAAAAGCCTCTTTTATCTTGCAAGCCAACACCCCTCCAAAGTGTCCCAAAACCCAACAAACTCCCCTCCATGCTCTCGGTCGTTCGATCACGATCGTGTGGGCGAAAACCACACTCCATTTGGATTCTCCTAGCTCCCTCTATCTATAAATATGCCCTCTCCCCCGAAATTCGCGGATGAAATCCATCCCTAATCCTAAAAACCTCCCTCCGTGCCATCGGACATGTCCGCCGAAGGCCGGACACGTCCGTCCCGCTCCCGACGCCAATCCGAGACCGCCACCTGTCTACGCCGCCACCCATCGCCGTCGGGCCCAGGCGCGGCCCGCACAGGCCTCACGCGCTGCCTCGCGCCTCCCGCCGGCGACCTAGCCCCATCGCCGGAATCCGCCCGCCGCCGCCAGGCCCTGCCTCCTCGTCGCCGTCCG